>NC_092248.1:22967008-23267008 GCF_036320965.1 Panulirus ornatus | reverse complement strand
ATACATATATATATATATAAATATATATATTTTATTGACATTTTATTTATTTTGCTTTGTCGCTGTCTCCCGCGTTAGCGAGGTAGCACAAGGAAACACACGTAAGAATGGCCCAACCCGCCCACATACACATGTATATACATACACGTCCACACACGCGAATATACATAACTATACATCTCAATGTGCACACATATATACACACACAGACATATACCTATATACACATATACATAATTCATACTGTCTGCCTTTGTTTGTTCCCATCGCTACCTCGCCACATATGGAATAACAACCCCCTCCCCCCTCATGTGTGCGAGGTAGCGCTAGGAAAAGATATCAAAGGCCAAATTCGTTCACACACAGTCTCTAGCTGTCATGTAATAATGCACCGAAACCACAGCTCCCTTTCCACATCCAGGCCCCACACAACTTTCCGTGGTTTACCCCAGACGCTTCACATGCCCTGGTTCAATCCACTGACAGTACGTCGACCCCGGTATACCACATCGTTCCAATTCACTCTAATCCTTGCACGCCTTTCACCCTCTTGCATGTTCAAGCCCCGATCACTCAAAATCTTTTTCACTCCATCTTTCCACCTCCAATTTGGTCTCCCACTTCTCCTCGTTCCCTCCACCTCTGACACATATATCATCTTGGTCAATCTTTCCTCACTTATTCTCTCCATGTGACCAAACCATTTTAAAACACCCTCTTCTGCTTTCTCAACCACACTCTTTTCATTTCCACACATCTCTCTTACCCTTACAATACTTGCTCGATCAAACCACCTCACACCACATATTGCCCTCAAACATCTCATTTCCAGCACATCCACCCTCCTGCGCACAACTCTATAAATAGCCCACGCCTCGCAACCATACAACATTGTTGGAACCACTATTCCTTCAAACATAACCATTTTTGCTCTCCGAGATAATGTTCTCGACTTCCAAACATTCTTCAAGGCTCCCAGAATTTTCGCCCCCTCCCCCACCCTGTGATTCACTTCCGCTTCCATGGTTCCATCCGCTGCCAGATCCACTCCCAGATATCTAAAACACTTTACTTCCTCCAGTTTTTCTCCATTCAAACTTACCTCCCAAATGACTTGACCCTCAACCCTACTGTACCTAATAACCTTGCTCTTATTCACATTTACTCTTAACTTTCTTCTTTCACACACTTTACCAAACTCAGTCACCAGCTTCTGCAGTTTCTTACATGAATCAGCTACCAGCGCTGTATCATCAGCGAACAACAACTGACTCACTTCCCAAGCTCTCTCATCCACAACAGACTGCATACTTCCTCTCTTTCCAAAACTCTTGCATTCACCTCCCTAACAACCACATCCATAAACAAATTAAACAACCATGGAGACATCATACACCCCTGCCGCAAACCTAAATTCACTGAGAACCAATCACTTTCCTCTCTTCCTACACGTACACATGCCTTACATCCTCGATAAAAACTTTTCACTGCTTCTAACAACTTGCCTCCCACACCATATATTCTTAAAAACTTCCACAAAGCATCTCTACTAACTCTATCATATGCCTTCTCCAGATCCATAAATGCATCATACAAATCTATTTGCTTTTCTAAGTATTTCTCACATACATTCTTCAAAGCAAACACCTGATCCACACATCCTCTACCACTTCTGAAACCACACTGCTCTTCCCCAATCTGATGCTGTGTACATGCCTTCACCCTCTCAATCAATACCCTCCCATATAATTTACCAGGAATACTCAACAAACTTATACCTCTGTAATTTGAGCACTCACTCTTATCCCCTTTGCACTTGTACAATGGCACTATGCAAGCATTCCGCCAATCCTCAGGCACCTCACCATGAATCATACATACATTAAATAACCTTACCAACCAGTCAGCAATACAGTCACCCCCTTTCTTAATAAATTCCACTGCAATACCATCCAAACCTGCTGCCTTGCAGGCTTTCATCTTCCGTAAAGCTTTTACTACCTCTTCTCTATTTACCAAATCATTTTCAGTAACCCTCTCACTTTGCACACCACCTTGACCAAAACACCCTATATCTGCCACTCTATCATCAAACACATTCAACAAACCTTCAAAATACTCACTCCATCTCCTTCTCACATCACCACTACTTGTTATCACCTCACCATTAGCCCCCTTCACTAAAGTTCCCATTTGCTCCCTTGTCTTACGCACTTTATTTACCTCCTTCCAAAACATCTTTTTATTCTCCCTGAAATTTGATGATACTCTCTCACCCCAACTCTCATTTGCCCTCTTTTTCAACTCTTGCACCTTTCTCTTGACCTCCTGCCTCTTTCTTTTACACCTCTCCCACTCATCTGCATTTTTTCCCTGCAAAAATCGTCCAAATGCCTCTCTCTTCTCTTTCACTAATAATCTTACTTCTTCATCCCACCACTCACTACCTTTTCTAATCAACCCACCTCCCACGCTTCTCATGACACAAGCATCTTTTGCGCAAGCCATCACTGCTTCCCTAAATACATCCCATTCCTCCCCCACTCCCCTTACCTCCTTTGTTCTCACCTTTTTCCATTCTGTACTCAGTCTCTCCTGGTACTTCCTCACACAAGTCTCCTTCCCAAGCTCACTTACTCTCACCACTCTCTTCACCCCAACATTCTCGCTTCTTTTCTGAAAACCCCCACAAATCTTCACCTTCGCCTTCACAAGATAATGATCAGACATCCCTCCAGTTGCACCTCTCAGCATATTAACATCCAAAAGTCTCTCTTTCGTGCGTCTATCAATTAACACGTAATCCAATAACGCTCTCTGGCCATCTGTCCTACTTACATACGTATACTTATGTATATTTCGCTTTTTAAACCAGGTATTCCCAATCACCAGTCCTTTTTCAGCATATAAATCTACAAGCTCTTCACCATTTCCATTTACAACACTGAACACTCCATGTATACCAATTATTCCCTCAATTGTCACATTACTCACCTTTGCATTCAAATCACCCATCACTATAACCAGTTCTTGTGCATCAAAACCACTAACACACTCATTCAGCTGCTCCCAAAACACTTGCCTCTCATTATCTTTCTTCTCATGCCCAGGTGCATATGCACCAATAATCACCCAACTCTCTCCATCAACTTTCAGTTTTACCCATATCAATCTAGAATTTGCTTTCTTACACTCTATCACATACTCCCACAGCTCCTGATTCACGAGTAGTGCTACTCCTTCCGTTGCTCTTGTCCTCTCACTAACCCCTGACTTTTCTCCCAAGACATTCCCAAACCACTCTTCCCCTTTACCCTTGAGCTTCGTTTCACTCAGAGCCAGAACATCCAGGTTCCTTTCCTCAGACATACTACCTATCTCTCCTTTTTTCTCATCTTGGTTACATCCACACACACTTAGACACCCCAATCTGAGCCTTCGAGGAGGATGAGCACTCCTCGCGTGACTCCTTCTTCTGTTTCCCCTTTTACAATGTTTAATATACATATATATATATATATATATATATATATATATATATATATATATATATATATATATATATATATATATATATATATATATATATATATATATATATATGTATGTATATATATATATATATATATATATATATATATATATATATATATATATATATATATATATATATATATATATATATATATATATATATATATATATATATATTTGTATATACATATATATATATATATATATATATATATATATATATATATATATATATATATATATATATATATATATATATATATATATATGGGTATGTTTGAGGGAATAGTGGTTCCAACAATGTTGTATGGTTGCGAGGCGTGGGCTATGGATAGAGATGTGCGCAGGAGGATGGATGTGCTGGAAATGAGATGTTTGAGGACAATGTGTGGTGTGAGGTGGTTTGATCGAGTAAGTAACGTAAGGGTAAGAGAGATGTGTGGAAATAAAAAGAGCGTGGTTGAGAGAGCAGAAGAGGGTGTTTTGAAATGGTTTGGGCACATGGAGAGAATGAGTGAGGAGAGATTGACCAAGAGGATATATGTGTCGGAGGTGGTGGGAACGAGGAGAAGAGGGAGACCAAATTGGAGGTGGAAAGATGGAGTGAAAAAGATTTTGTGTGATCGGGGCCTGAACATGCAGGAGGGTGAAAGGAGGGCAAGAAATAGAGTGAATTGGAGTCATGTGGTATACAGGGGTTGACGTGCTGTCAGTGGATTGAAGCAAGGCATGTGAAGCGTCTGGGGTAAACCATGGAAAGCTGTGTAGGTATGTATATTTGCGTGTGTGGACGTGTGTATGTACATGTGTATGGGGGGGGGGGGGTTGGGCCATTTCTTTCGTCTGTTTCCTTGCGCTACCTCGCAGACGCGGGAGACAGCGACAAAGTATAAAAAAAAAAAAAAAAAAAAAAAAAAAAAAATATATATATATATATATATATATATATATATATATATATATATATATATATATATATATATTTCTTTTTCTTTCATACTATTCGCATTTACCGCATTAGCGAGGTAGCGTTGAGAACAGAGGACTGGGCCCTTGAGGGAATATCCTCACCTGGGCCCCTTCTCTGTTCCCTCTTTTGGAAAATTAAAAAAAAAAGTGAGAGGGGAGGATTTCCAGCCCCCCGCTCCCTCCCCTTTTAGTCGCCTTCTACGACACGCAGGGAATACGTGGGAAGTATTCTTTCTCCCCTATCCCCCAGGGATATATATATATATATATATATATATATATATATATATATATATATATATATATATATATATATATATATATATACATATATATGGATGGTATTGCAGTGGAATTTATTAAAAAAGGGGGTGACTGAATTATTGACTGGTTGGTAAGGTTATTTGATGTATGTATGACTCATGGTGAGGTGCCTGAGGATTGGCGGAATGCGTGCATAGTGCCATTGTACAAAGGCAAAGGGGATAAGAGTGAGTGCTCAAATTACAGAGGTATAAGTTTGTTGAGTATTCCTGGTAAATTATATGGGAGGGTATTGATTGAGAGGGTGAAGGCATGTACGGAACATCAGATTGGGGAAGAGCAGTGTGGTTTCAGAAGTGGTAGAGGATGTGTGGATCAGGTGTTTGCTTTGAAGAATGTATCTGAGAAATACTTAGAAAAGCAAATGGATTTGTAGGTAGCATTTATGGATTTGGAGAAGGCATATGATAGAGTTGATAGAGATGCTCTGTGGAAGGTATTAAGAATATATGGTGTGGGAGGCAAGTTGTTAGAAGCAGTGAAAAGTTTTTACCGAGGATGTATGGCATGTGTACGTGTAGGAAGAGAGGAAAGTGATTGGTTCTCAGTGAATGTAGGTTTGCGGCAGGGGGTGTGTGATGTCTCCATGGTTGTTTAATTTGTTTGTGGATGGGGTTGTTAGGGAGGAAAATGCAAGAGTTTTGGAAAGAGGGGCATGTATGAAGTCTGTTGGGGATGAGAGAGCTTGGGATGTGAGTCAGTTGTTGTTCGCTGATGATACAGCGCTGGTGGCTGATTCATGTGAGAAACTGCAGAAGCTGGTGACTGAGTTTGGTAAAGTGTGTGAAAGAAGAAAGAGTAAATGTGAATAAGAGCAAGGTTATTAGGTACAGTAGGGTTGAGGGTCAAGTCAATTGGCAGGTAAGTTTGAATGGAGAAAAGCTGGAGGAAGTGTATTGTTTTAGATATCTGGGAATGGATTTGGCAACCTATGGAACCATGGAAGCGTAAGTGAGCCACAGGGTGGGGAGGGGGCGAAGGTTTTGGGAGCGTTGAAGAATGTGTGAAGGCGAGAACATTATCTCGGAAAGCAAAAATGGTTATGTTTGAAGGAGAGTGGTTCCAACAATGTTAGATGATTCCGAGGCTTGGGCTATAGATAGGGTTGTTCGGAGGAGGGTGGATGTGTTGGAAATGAGATGTTTGAGGACAATATGTGGTGTGAGGTGGTTTGATCGAATAAGTAATGAAAGGGTAAGAGAGATGTGTGGTAATATAAAGAGTGTGGTTGAGAGAGCAGAAGAGGGTGTGTTGAAATGGTTTGGCCACATGGAGAGAATGAGTGAGGAAAGAATGACAAAGAGGATATATGTGTCAGAGGTGGAGGGAATAAGGAGAATTGGAAGACCAAATTGGAGGTGGAAGGATGGAGTGAAAAAGATTTTGAGCGATCGGGGCCTGAACATGCAGGAGGATGAAAGGCGTGCAAGGAATAGTGTGAATTGGAACGATGCGGTACACTTCCAACTCATGCACACTCCTCTGTACAACCCTGTCTATGGCTCATGCCTCGCAACAATATGATATTTTGGAACTACTAGTTCTTCAAACATACCCATTCTTCTCTCCATGATAACGTTTTCTTCTTCCACACACTCTTCAACGCTCCCAGAATTTTCGCCCCCTCCCCCACCCCGTGACTCACTTCCGCTTCCACTGTTCCAATGCTGTCTAGTCCACTTCTAGATATCTAAAATACGTCACTTCCTCCAATTTTCCTCCATTCAAACTTACATCCCAACGAACTTGTCCCTCAGCCCTACTGAACATCATAACCTTGCTCTTATTCACATTTACTCTCAATTTCTCCTTTCACACACTTTTCCAAACTAAGTCACCAACTTCTTTCGATTCTCATTTGAATCAGCCATCAGTTCTGCATTACCGGTAAACAACAAATGACTCATTTCCCAGGCCCTTTCATCCCAAAACAGACTGCATACTCGCTCCTCTCTCCAAAACTCTTCCATTTACCTCTACCCACCCTATCCTTGAATAGATCAAATAACCATGGGGAGCCCACAAACCACTGCCACAGACCGACCTTCACTGCGAACCAATCACTATCCTCTCTCCTATTCGTATACATGCCTTACATCCTCGATAAAAGCATTTCACTGATTCTAGCAACTTCCTCCCCCACCATATACTCTTAAAACCTTCCACAAAGCATCTCAACCCTACCATATGCTTCTCTAGATCATAAATTCTACATATAAATCTATCTGTTTTTCTAAGCATATAAGTCATTTATTGCATGACCGCAATGCCTAGAAATCGCAGCCACAAAGCCTTGTAATAATATCATTGGTCGCTAAAATTGCCAGCTGCAGTGAGTGTTACCATCACTAACTTTACATTTGCAAGCCATATCATTACTAGACCTTGTGTCAACACGACGTGATGAGTCTTTCATCTCGTCAGCTTCCATGGTGCCACAGTGAACGTGACCGCCCGCCCATACACACCATACTTCATAGAGACTCTCCACCAGGCGCCTGACGGGACCCTTACAAAGAGGTACTCAGGCATGGACTACATCCTTCTGAAGACTATGGCAAAAACTCTCAATTTCAATTTCATGTTCCTTCACTCTGATAACTGGGACGAGGTAAGAAGTGTCTTTGTTACTTCATTATATATATATATATATATATATATATATATATATATATATATATATATATATATATATATATATATATATATATATATATATATATATATATATATATATATATATATATATATATATATATATATAATGGTGCAAGAGGTGTAAAACAGGGCAAATGAGAGTTAGGGTGAGAGAATATCATCAAATTTTGGGGAGAATAAAAAGATGTTTTGGAAGGAGGTAAATAAAGTGCGTAAGACAAGAGAACAAATGGGAACTTCAATGAAGGGGGCAAATGGGGAGGTGATAACAAGTAGTGGTGATGTGAGAAGGAGATGGAGTGAGTATTTTGAAGGTTTGTTGAATGTGTTTGGTGATAGAGTGACAGATATAGGGTGTTTTGGTCGAGGTGGTGTGCAAAGTGAGAGGGTTAGGGAAAATGATTTGGTAAACAGAGAAGAGATAGTAAAAGCTTTGCGGAAGATGAAAGCGGGGCAAGGCAGCTGGTTTGGATGGTATTGCAGTGGAATTTTAAAAAAAAGGGGGTGACTGTATTGTTGACTGGTTGGTAAGGTAATTCTATGAATGTATAATTCATGGTGAGGTTTGGTGGAATGCTTGCATCGTGCCATTGTACAAAGGCAAAGGGGATAAGAGTGAGTGCTCAAATTACAGAGGAATAAGTTTGTTGAGTATTCCTAGTAAATTATATGGGAGGGTATTGGTTGAGAGGGTGAACGCATGTACAGAGCATCAGATTGGGGAAGAGCAGTGTGGTTTCAGAAGTGGTTGAGGATGTGTGGATCAGGTGTTTGCTTTGAAGAATGTATGTGAGAAATACTTAGAAAAACAAGTGGATTTGTATGCAGCATTTATGGATCTGGAGAAGGCATATGACAGAGTTGATAGAGATGCTCTGTGGAATATATGGTGTGGGAGGCAGGTTGTTAGAAGCTGTGAAAAGTTTTTATCGAGGATGTAAGGCATGTGTACGTGTAGGAAGAGAGGAAAGTGATTGGTTCTCAGTGAATGTAGGTTTGCGGCAGGGGTGTGTGATGTCTCCATGATTGTTCAAGAGTTTTGGAAAGATCGGCAAGTATGCAGTCTTTTGTGGATGAGAAAGCTTGGGAAGTGAGTCAGTTGTTGTTCGCTGATGATACAGCGCTGGTGGCTGATTCATGTGAGAAACTGCAGAAGCTGGTGACTGAGTTTGGTAAAGTGTGTGAAAGAAGAAAGTTGAGAGTAACTGTGAATAAGAGCAAGGTTATTAGGTACAGTAGGGTTGAGGGTCAAGTCAATTGGGAGGTATATTGTAATGAAGAAATACTGGAGGAAGTGAAGTGTTTTAGATATCTGGGAGTGGATCTGGCAGCGGATGGAACCATGGAAGCGGAAGTGAGTCGTAGGGTGGGGGAAGGGGGCGAAAATTCTGGGAGCCTTGAAGAATGTGTGGAAGTCGAGAACATTATCGCGGAAAGCAAAATTGGTTATGTTTGAAGGAATAGTGGTTCCAACAACGTTGTATGGTTGCGAGGCGTGGGCTATGGATAGAGTTGTGCGCAGGAGGGTGGATGTGCTGGAAATGAGATGTTTGAGGACAATATGTGGTGTAAGGTGGTTTGATCGAGTAAGTGATACTAGGGAAAAGCGATGTGTGGTAATAAAAAGAGTGTGGTTGACAGAGCAAAAGAGGTTGTTTTGAAATGGTTTGGTCACATGCAGATAATGAGTGAGGAAAGATTGACCAAGAGGATATATGTCTCAGAGGTGGAGGGAACGAGGAGAAGTGGGAGACCAAATTGGAGGTGGAAAGATGGAGTGAAAAAGATTTTGAGTGCTCGGGGCCTGAACGTGCAGGAGGGTGAAAGGCGTGCAATGAATAGAGTGAATTGGAACGATGTGGTATACCGGGGTCGACGTGCTGTCAATGGATTGAACCAGGGCATGTGAAGCGTCTGGGGTAAACCATGGAAAGTTTTGTGGGGCCTGGATGTGGAAAGGGCGCTGTGGTTTCGGTGCATTATTACATGACAGCTAGAGACTGAGTGTGAACGAATGGGGCCTTTGTTGTCTTTTCCTAGCGCTACCTCGCACACGTGAGTGGGGAGGGGGTTGTTATTCCATGTGTGGCGAGGTGGAGATGGGAATAAATAAAGGCAGACAGTATGAATTATGTACATGTGTATATATGTATATGTCTGTGTGTGTATATGTATGTGTACATGGAGATGTATAGTTATGTATATTTGCGTGTGTGGACGTGTATGTATATACATGTGTATATGGGTGGTTTGGGCCATTCTTTCGTCTGTTTCCTTGCGCTTCCTCGGTAAAGCGGCAGACAGCGACAAAGCAAAATAAGAAAATAAAATAAAAATGATATATATATATATATATATATATATATATATATATATATATATATATATATATATATATACATATATATATATATATATATATATATATATATATATATATATATATATATATATATATATATATATATATATATATATATGTATATATATAAATATATATATATATATATATATATATATATATATATATATATATATATATATATATATATATATATATATATATATATATATATATATATATATATATATATCCACACATCCTCTACCACTTCTGAAACCACACTGCTCTTCCCCAATCTGATGCTCTATACATGCCTTCACCCTCTCAATCAATACCCTCCCATATAATTTACCAGGAATACTCAACAAACTTATACCTCTGAAATTTGAGCACTCACTCTTATCCCCTTTGCCTTTGTACAATGGCACTATGCACGCATTCCGCCAATCCTCAGGCACCTCGCCATGAGTCATACATATATTAAATAACCTTACCAACCAGTCAATAATACAGTCACCCCCTTTTTTAATAAATTCCACTGCAATACCATCCAAACCTGCTGCTTTGCCGGCTTTCATCTTCCGCAAAGCTTTTACTACCTCTTCTCTGTTTACCAAATCATTTTCCCTAACCCTCTCACTTTGTACACCACCTCGACCAAAACACCCTATATCTGCCACTCTATCATCAAACATATTCAACAAACCTTCAAAATACTTACTCCATCTCTTTCTCACATCACCACTACTTGTTATCACCTCCCCATTTGCGCCCTTCACTGAAGTTCCCATTTGCTCCCTTGTCTTACGCACTTTATTTACCTCCTTCCAGAACATCTTTTTATTCTCCCTAAAATTTAATGATACTCTCTCACCCTAACTCTCATTTGCCCTCTTTTTCACCTCTTGCACCTTTCTCTTGACCTCCTGTCTCTTTCTTTTATACACCTCCCACTCAATTGCATTTTTTCCCTGCAAAAATCATCCAAATGCCTCTCTCTTCTCTTTCACTAATAATCTTACTGCTTCATCCCACCACTCACTATCCTTTCTAATCAACCCACCTCCCACTCTTCTCATGCCACAAGCATCTTTTGCGCAAGCCATCACTGATTCCCTAAATACATCCCATTCCTCCCCCACTCCCCTTACTTCCATTGTTCTCACCTTTTTGCATTCTGTACTGTCTCTCCTGGTACTTCCTCACACAAGTCTCCTTCCCAAGCTCACTTACTCTTACCACCCTCTTCACCCCAACGTTCACTCTTCTTTTCTGAAAACCCATACAAATCTTCACCTTAGTCTCCACAAGATAATGATCAGACATCCCTCCAGTTGCACCTCTCAGCACATTAACATCCAAAAGTCTCTCTTTCGCGCGCCTGTCAATTAACACGTAATCCAATAACGCTCTCTGGCCATCTCTCCTACTTATATACGTATACTTGTGTATATCTCGCTTTCTAAACCAGGTATGCCCAATCTCCAGTCCTTTTTCAGCACATAAATCGACAAGCTCTTCACCATTTCCATTTACAACACTGAACACCCCATGTATACCAATTATTCCCTCAACTGCCACATTACTCACCTTTGCATTCAAATCACCCATCACTATAACCCGGTCTCGTGCATCAAAACCACTAACACACTCATTCAGCTGCTCCCAAAACACTTGCCTTTCATGATCTTTTTTCTCATGTCCAGGTGCATATGCACCAATAATCACCCATCTCTCTCCATCAACTTTCAGTTTTACCCATATTAATCGAGAATTTACTTTCTTACATTCTATCACATACTCCCACAACTCCTGTTTCAGGAGTACTGCTACTCTTCCCTTGCTCTTGTCCTCTCACTAACCCCTGACTTTACTCCCAAGACATTCCCAAACCACTCTTCCCCTTTACCCTTGAGCTTCGTTTCACTCAGAGCCAAAACATCCAGGTTCCTTTCCTCAAACATACTACCTATCTCTCCTTTTTTCACATCTTGGTTACATCCACACACATTTAGACACCCCAGTCTGAGCCTTCGAAGAGGATGAGCACTCCCCGCGTGACTCCTTCTTCTGTTTCCCATTTTAGAAAGTTAAAAAATACAAGGAGGGGAGGATTTCTGGCCCCCCGCTCCCGTCCCCTCTAGTCGCCTTCTACGACACGCGAGGAATGCGTGTACGTGTAGGAAGAGAGGAAAGTGATTGGTTCTCAGTGAATGTAGGTTGGGGCAGGGGTGTGTGATGTCTCCATGGTTGTTTAATTTGTTTATGAATGGGGTTGTTAGGGAGGTGAATGCAAGAGTTTTGGAAAGAGGGGCAAGTATGAAGTCTGTTGTGGATGAGAGAGCTTGGGAAGTGAGTCAGTTGTTGTTCGCTGATGATACAGCGCTCGTGGCTGATTCATGTGAGAAACTGCAGAAGCTGGTGACTGAGTTTGGTAAAGTGTGTGAAAGAAGAAAGTTAAGAGTAAATGTGAATAAGAGCAAGGTTATTAGGTACAGTAAGGTTGAGGGTCAAGTCAATTGGGAGGTAAGTTTGAATGGAGAAAAACTGGAGGAAGTAAAGTGTTTTAGATATCTGGGAGTGGATCTGGCAGCGGATGGAACCATGGAAGCGGAAGTGGATCATAGGGTGGGGGAGGGGGCGAATTTCCTGGGAGCCTTGAAGAATGCGTGGAAGTCGAGAACATTATCTCGGAAAGCAAAAATGGGTATGTTTGAAGGAATAGTGGTTCCAACAATGTTGTATGGTTGCGAGGCGTGAGCTATGGATAGAGTTGTGCGCAGGAGGATGGATGTGCTGGAAATGAGATGTTTGAGGACAATGTGTGGTGTGAGGTGGTTTGATCGAGTAAGTAACGTCAGGGTAAGAGAGATGTGTGGAAATAAAAAGAGCGTGGTTGAGAGAGCAGAAGAGGGTATTTTGAAATGGTTTGGGCACATGGAGATAATGAGTGAAGAAAGATTGACCAAGAGGATATATGTGTCGGAGGTGGAGGGAACGAGGAGAAGTGGGAGACCAAATTGGAGGTGGAAAGATGGAGTGAAAAAGATTTTGTGTGATCAGGGCCTGAACATGCAGGAGGGCGAAAGGAGGGCAAGAAATAGAGTGAATTGGATCGATGTGGTATACCGGGGTTGACGTGCTGTCAGTGGATTGAATCAGGGCATGTGAAGCGTCTGGGGTAAACCATGGAAAGCCGTGTAGGTATGTATATTTGCGTGTGTGGACGTATGTATATATATGTGTATGGGGGTGGGTTGGGCCATTTCTTTCGTCTGTTTCCTTGCCCTACCTCGCAAACGCGGGAGACAGCGACAAAGCAAAAAAAAAAAAGAAAAAGAAAAATAAATATATATATATATATATATATATATATATATATATATATATATATATATATATATATATATATATATGTATATATGGCCCCTAGTATGATAATATATATATATATATATATATATATATATATATATATATATATATATATATATATATATATATATATATATATATATATATATTTTTTTTTTTTTTTTTTTTTATACTTTGTCGCTGTCTCCCGCGTTTGCGAGGTAGCGCAAGGAAACAGACGAAAGAAATGGCCCAACCCCCCCCATACACATGTACATACACACGTCCACACACGCAAATATACATACCCACACAGCCCTCCACGGCCCACCCCGGACGCTCCACATGCCCTGATTCAATCCACTGACAGCACGTCAACCCCTGTATACCACATCGCTCCAATTCACTCTATTCCTTGCCCTCCTTTCACCCTCCTGCATGTTCAGGCCCCGATCACACAAAATCCTTTTCACTCCATCTTTCCACCTCCAATTTGGTCTCCCTCTTCTCCTCGTTCCCTTCACCTCCGACACATATATCCTCTTGGTCAATCTTTCCTCACTCATTCTCTCCATGTGCCCAAACCATTTCAAAACACCCTCTTCTGCTCTCTCAACCACGCTCTTTTTATTTCCACACATCTCTCTTACCCTTACGTTACTTACTCGATCAAACCACCTCACACCACACATTGTCCTCAAACATCTCATTTCCAGCACATCCATCCTCCTGCGCACAACTCTATCCATAGCCCACGCCTCGCAACCATACAACATTGTTGGAACTACTATTCCTTCAAATATACCCATTTTTGCTTTCCGGGATAATGTTCTCGACTTCCACACATTTTTCAAGGCTCCCAAAATTTTCGCTCCCTCCCCCACCCTATATATATATATATATATATATATATATATATATATATATATATATATATATATATATATATATATATATATATATATATATATATATATATATATATATATATATATATATATATATATATATATATATATATATATATATATATTATATATATATATATATATATATATATATATATATATATATAATATATATATATATATATATATATATAGATATATATATATATATATATATATATATATATATATATATATATATATATATATATATATATATATATATATATATATATATATATATATATATATATATATATATATATATATATATATATATATATATATATATATATATATATATATATATATATATATATATATATATATATACATATATATATATTATCATACTAGGGGCCATGGAAGCGTCTTTTCCATATCAGGTCTGGGCCAGTGTATGAGTCTGTACCACGCCAGGTCTGAGGCACTGTAGGAAATTTATTCACACCAGGTCTGGGGCACTGTAGGAGTCTGTTCCACACCACATAATGGGCAATGAAGGAGTCTGTTCCCCACCAGATCTTGGGCACTGTGGGAGACTATTCTGCACCAGGTTTTTTGGGAACTGTAGGAGACTGTTCCACACCAGGTCTGAGACACTGTAGGAGACTGTTCCCCACCACATCTGGGGCACTGTAAGACACCTTTTCCACATTAGGTCTGGAGCACTGTAGGAAACTCTTCTACAACAGGTCTGGGGCTCTGTAGGCGTCTGTACCACACCAGATCTGGAGCACTGTAAGAGAATGTTCCATACCATGTCTGAGGCACTGTAGAAAATTGTTCCACTTCAGATCTAGGGCACTGTAGGAGTCTGTTCCACACCAGATCTGGGGCACTTTAGTTGAATGTTCCACACCAGGTCTGGGGCCCTATGGGACACTGTTCCACACCAGGTCTGAGGCCCTAAATGAGACTGTTCCACAACAGATCTGGAGCACTGTAGGACACTTTTCCACACTAGGTCTGTGACACTGTACGAGACTATTCCATACAAGATCTGGGGCACTGTACGAAACTGTCCCACACCAGGTCTGGGTCACTGTAGGATACTCTTCCACACTAGATCTGGGGCACTGTATGAGTATGTTCCACACAACGTCTAGAGCACTCTAAGAGTCTGTTCCACATCAGATCTGAGGCAGCGTAGGGGACTGCTCCACATCAGATCTGGGTCACTGTAAGAGACTCCTCCACACCAGATCATCGGGTACTGCAGGAGGGTGTTCCACACGAGATCTGGTTCATTGTAGGAAACTATTCCACACCAGGTCTGGGGTATTGTAGGAGACTGTTCCAAACCAGGTCTGAGGCACTGTAGGAGAATGTTCCACATCAGGTCTGTGGCACTGTAGGAGACTGTTCCACACCAGGTCTGAGGCAGTGTAAGAGACTGTTCAACACCATATCTGAGACACTGTAGGAGACTGTTCCACACCAAGACTGAGGCACTGTAGGAGAATGTTCCACACCAGGTATGTGGCACTGTAGGAGACTGTCCCATACCAGATCTGGGGCAATGTAGGAGACTGTTCCACACCAGGTCTGGGGCACTGTGGGAGACTGCTCAACACCAAGTTTGAGGCATTGTAAGAGACTGTTCCACACCAGATCTGAGGCACTATAGGACACTGTTCCACACCAGATCTTGGGCACTATAGGAGTCTGTTCCACACCTGGTCTGGGGCACTCTAGGAGACTGTTCCACTCCGTGTCTGGGGCACTGTAGAAGACTGTTCTACACAAGATCTGATACTCTGTAGGAGACTGTTCCACACCATGTCTGAGGCACTGTAGAAGTCTGTTCCACAAAACGTCTTAGGCACTGTAGGAGATTGTTCCACACAACATCTGGAGCACTTTAGGAGACTGTTCCACAAAACATGTGGGGCACCTTAGGAATCTCTTCCACACCAGGTCTGGGGCACGGTAGGGGACTGTTCCACTCCAGGTCTGAGATACTGTAGGAGATTGTTCCAAATCAGTTCTGGGGCATTATAGGAGATTGTTCCACACCAGGTCTGAGGCACTGTAGGAAACTGTCCCACACCAGGTCTGAGGCACTGTAGGAAATTATTCCACACCAGGTCTGGAGCACTGCAGGAAACTGTTCCGCACCAGGTCTGGGGCAGTGTAGGAGTCTGTTCCACACCAAATCTGGGGCACTCTAGGAGACTGTTTAACACCATGTCTGGGGCACTGTAGGACACTGTTCCACATCAGATCTGGGGCACTGTAGTAGTCTGTTTCACTCCAGATCTTGGGCACTGTAGAAGTCTGTTCCATACCTGGTTTGGGGCACAATAGGAGACTGTTCCACTCCAGCTCTGGGGCACTGTAGGAGACTGTTCCACACCAGATCTGATGCTCTGTAGGAGACTGTTCAACACCACGTATGAGGCACTGTAAAAGTCTGTACCACACAAGGTCTGAGGCACTGTAAGAAACTGTTCCACACGACATCTGGGGCACATTAAGAGACTGTTCCACACCAGATCTGGGGTTCTGTAGGAAACTCTTCCAAATCAGGTCTGAGGCACTATAGGAGACTGTTCAACACCAGGTCTGGGGCACTGTAGAAGACTGTTCTACACAAGATCTGATACTCTGTAGGAGACTGTTCCACACCATGTCTGAGGCACTGTAGAAGTCTGTTCCACACAAGGTCTGAGGCACTGTAGGAGACTGTTCCACACGACATCTGGGGCACTTTAGGAGACTGTTCCACACCACATCTGGGGCACTGTAGGAATCTCTTCCACACCAGGTCTGGGGCACGGTAGGGGACTGTTCCACACCAGGTCTGAGACACTGTAGGAGATTGTTCCAAATCAATTCTGGGGCATCGTACGAGATTGTTCCACACTAGGTCTGAGGCACCGTAGGAAACTGTCCCAGACCAGGTCTGGGGCACTGTAGGAAATTATTCCACACCAGGTCTGGAGCACTGTAGGAAACTGTTCCACACCAGGTCTGGGGCAGTGTAGGAGTCTGTTCCACACCAAATCTGGGGCACTCTAGGAGACTGTTTAACACTATGTCTGGGGCACTGTAGGAAACTGTTCCACATCAGGTCTGGGGCACTGTAGTAGCCTGTTTCACACCAGATCTTGGGCACTGTAGGAGTCTGTTCCACACCTGGTCTGGGGCACAGTAGGAGACTGTTCCACTCCAGCTCTGGGGCACTGTAGGAGACTGTTCCACACCAGATCTGTCGTTCTGTAGGAGACTGTTCAACACCATGTCTGAGGCACTGTAAAAGTCTGTACCACACAAGGTCTGAGGCACTATAGGGAACTGTTCCACACGACATCTGGAGCACATTAGGAGACTGTTCCACACCAGATCTGGGGTTCTGTAGGAAACTCTTCCAAACCAGGTCTGAGGCACTGTAGGAGACTGTTCCACACCAGATCTTGGGCACTGTAGGAGTATGTTACACAACTGGTCTGGGGCACTCTAGGAGACTGTTCCAAACCAGCTCTGGGGTACTGTGGTAGACTGTTTTACACAAGATCCTAGGCTCTGTAGGAGACTGTTCCACACCATGTCTGAGGCACTGTAGAAGTCTGTTCCACTCAAGGTCTCAGGCACTGTAGGAATCAGTTCCACACGAGATCTGGGGAACTTTAGGAGACTATTCCTCACCAGATCTGGGGCACTGTAGGAAACTCTTCCAAACCAGGTCTGGGGCACTGTAGGAGACTGTTCCACACCAGATCTGAGGCACTCTAGGAAATTGTTCCATATCAGGTCTTGGGCATTGTAGGAGACTATTCCAAACAAGATCTGGGCGACTGTAGGTGACTGTTCCAAACCAGGTCTTGGGCACTGTGGAAGAATGTTATAAACCAGGTCCTAGGGCACTGTAGGAGACTGTTCCACACGACATCTGGGGCACTTTAGGATACTTTTCCACACCAGATCTGAGACACTGTAGGAGACTCTTCCACCCTGGATCTGGGGCACTGTAGGAGTCTGTTCCACCCTACGTTTGGGGCATTCTAGGAGACTGTTCCACACCAGGTCTGAGGCACTGTGGGAGACTGTTCGACATCAGATCTGGGTCACTGTAGGAGACTGTTCCACACTTATCTGGGGCACTGTAGGAAGACTGTTCCACACTAGATCTGCGGCACTGTAGGAGACTGTTTCACACCAGGTCTGGGGCACTGTAGGAGACTGTTCCACACTAGGTCTGGGGCACTGTAGGAGACCATTCCACACCAGGTCTGAGGCATAATGAGACTGTTCCAAACCAGATCCGAGGCAATATAGGAGACTGTTCTACACCAAAACTTGGGCACTGTAGGAGTTTGTTCCACACCTGGGGCACTCTTGGAGACTGTTCCACTCGGGCTCTGGGGCATTGTAGAAAATTGTTCCACACAAGAACTGAGGCTCTGTAGGAGACTGTTCCACATTACGTCTGAGGCACTGCAGCAGTCTGTCCACACAAGGTCTGAGGCACTGTAGGAGACTGTTCCACACGACATCTGGGCACTTTAGAAGACTGTTCCACACAATATCTGGTGCACTGTAGGAATCTCTTCCACACCAGGTCTGGGGCACTGTAGGGGACTGTTCCACGCCAGATCTGAGACACTGTGGGAGATTGTTCCACATCAGTTCTGGGGCACTGTAGGAGACTGTTCCACACCAGGTCTGAGGCACTGTAGGAAACTGTCCCACACCAGGTCTGGGCCACCGTAGGAAACTGTTACACACCAGATTTGGAGTACTGTAGGAAACTGTTCCACACGACATCTGGAGCACTGTAGGAGTCTGTTCCACACCACATCTGGGGCACACCATGTCTGGAGCATTGTAGGAAACTGTTCCACATCAGGTCTGGGGAACTATAGGAGTCTGTTCCACAACAGATCTTGGGCACTGTAGGAGTCTGTTCCACTCCAGCTTTGGGGCACTGTAAGAAACTGTTTCACACAAGATCTGAGGGACTGTAAGAGACTATTCTACACCATGTCTGAAGCACTGTAAAGGTCTGTTCCACACAAAGTCTGAGGCACTGTAGGAAACTCTTCCACACGACAACTGGGGCACTTTAGGAGACTGTTCCACACCAGATCTGGTGGTCTATAGGAAACTCTTCCAAACGAGGTCTGTGGCACTGTAGGAGACCGTTCCACACCAGGTTTGAGGCACTGTAGATTTTTCCACATCAGGTCTGGGGCACTGTAGGCGACTCTTCCATGCCAGCTCTGGGGCACTGTAGGAGTCTGTTTCACACCAGGTCTGGGGCACTGAAGGAGACTTTTCCAGTCCAGATCTGAGGCACTGTAGGAGACTCTTCAACATTAAATATGGTGCACTGTAGGAGTCTGTTCCACACAACGTCTGGGGCACTCTAGGAGACAGTTCCTCACCAGATCTGAGCCACTTTAGGAGGCTGCTTTACATCAGATCTTGGTCACTGTAGGAGACTGTTCCACACCAGATCTGGGAAACTGTAGGAGGGTGTTCTACACCAGATATAGGTCATTGTAGGAAACAATTCCACACCAGGTCTGGGGCACTGTAGGAGACTGTTCCACCCTAGGCCTAAGGCACTGTTGGCGAATGTTCCACACCAGGTCTGGGGCACTGTAGGAGACTGTTACACACCAGATCTGGGGCTCGGTAGGTGACTGTTCCACACCAGGTCTGGGGGCACTGTAGTAGACTGTGCCACACCAGGTCTGGAACACTCGAGGAGACTGTTGAACACCAGGTCTGGGGCATTGTAAGAGACTGTTCCACACCAGATCTGAGGCACTGTAGGAGACTGTTCCACACCAGAACGTGGGCACTGTAGGAATCTGTTCCACACCTGGTCTGAGGCACTCTAGGAGACTGTTCCACTCCGGCTCTGGGGGACTGTAGGAGACTGTTCCACACAAGATCTGATGCTCTGCAGATCTTCCACACTCTGTCTGAGTCACTGTAGAAGTCTGTTCCACACACTGGGGCTCTGTAGGAATCTGTTCCATACCAGGTCTGGGCTTTGTAGGGGACTGTTCCACACCAGATTAGAGCCACTGTAGGAGACTCTTCCACCCTAGATCTGGTGCACTGTAGGAGTCTGTTCCTCACTACGTCTGGAGCACTCTAGGGGACTGTTCTACACTAGGTCTGAGGCACTGTAGGAGACCGCTCCACATCAGGTCTGGGTCACAGTAGGAGACTGTCCCACGCCAGATCTGGGGCACTGTAGGAGAGTGTTCCACACAAGTCCTGGGCAATATAAGAGTCTCTTCCACACCAGGTCTGGGCACTGTTGGTGAATTTTCCACACCAGATCTGAGGCACTGTAGAAGACTCTTTCACACTAGATCTGGTGCACTGTAGGAGTCTGTTCGACACTACGTCTGGGGCGCTCTAAGAGACTGTTCCACACCATGTCTGAGGCACTGTAGGAGACTGCGCCACATCAGATCTGGGTCCCAGTAGGAGACTGTTCCACACTAGATCTGGGGCACTGTAGTAGAGTGTTCCACACTAGATCTGTGTCACTGTAGGAAAGAATTCCACACTTGGTCTCGGGCATTGTAGGAGACAGTTCCACGCCAGGACTGAGGCACTGTAGGAAAATGTTCCACACAGGTCTGGGGCACTGTAGGAGACTGTTCCGCACCAGATCTGGGGCAATCTCGGAGACTGTTCCACACTATTTCTGGGCCACTGTAGTTGACTGTTCCACACCAGGTCTGGGGCACTCTAGGTGACTGTTCTACACCAGGTCGGAGGCATTGTAACTGACTGTTCCATACCATATCTGAGGCACTGTAGAAGACTGTTCCACATCAGGTCTGGGGCACTGTAGGAGACTGTTCCATACCAGGTCTGAATCATTGTAGGAAACTGTTCCAGCCCAGATCAGAGGCAATGTAGGAGACTGTTCCACACCAGATCTTGGTAACTGTAGGAGTCTATTCCACACCTGGTCTGGCACTCTAAGAGACTGTTCCACATCAGCTCTGGGGCACTGAAGGAGACTGCTCCACACCAGATCTGAGGCACTGTAGGAGACTGTTACACAAATCTGTGGTACTGTAAAAAACTGTTCCAAACCAGATCTAGGTCACAGTAGGAAACTGTTCCACACCAGGTCTGGGGTACTATAGGAGACTGTTCCACAACAAATCTGAGGCACTATAGGAGATTAATCCACATCAGGTCTGGAGCAATGTAGGAGATTGTTCCACGCCAGATCTGGGGCACAATAGATAATTGTTCCACACCAGGTCTACGGCAGTGTGGGAGATTGTTCTACACCAGGTCTTGGGGCAATGTATAAAACTGTTCCACACAAGGTCTGGTGGACTGTAGGAGTCTGTTTCACACCAGGTATGGGGCACTGTAGGAGACTTTTCCACGCCAGATCTAAGGCACTGTAGGAGGCTGTTCAACACCAAGTCTGGGGAACTGTAGGAGTCTCTTCCACACCAGGTCTGAGGCACTATAAGGAACTGTTCCACACCAGGTCTGGGGCACTAGGAGAATGTTCCACACCAGGTCTGGGGCACTGTAGGACACTGTTCCACACCAGGTCTGGGACACTATAGGAGACTGATCCACGCCAGATCTGGGGCACTGTAGGAGACTGTTCCACACCAAATCTTGAGCACTGTAGAAGTCTGTTCCACAACTGGTCTGGGGCACTCAAGGAGACTGTTCCACAACAGATGTGGGGCACTGTAGGAGACTTTTCTACACCATGTCTTAGGCACTGTAGGAGACTGTTTCATACCAGATCTAAGGCACTGTCGGAGGCTGTTCCTTACCAGATCTTGGGCACTATAGGAGTCTGTTCCACACCTGGTCTGGGGCATTCTAAAAGACTGTTCCACTCCCAGTTGTGGGGCACTGTAGAAGACTGTTCCACACCAGATCTGAGGCCCTGTAGGAGACTATTCCACACCATGTCTAAGGCACTGTAAATGTGTTCCACACAAGGTCTGAGGCACTTAAGGAGACTGTTGCATACGAGATCTGGGCACTGTAGGAAACTGTCCCAAACCAGGTCTAGGACACTGTAGGCGTCTGTTCCACACCAGATCTTGGGCACTGTTCCACTCCATGTCTGGGGTACTATATGAAACTGTTGCACATCAGGTCTTGGACACTGTAGGAGTCTATTAAGCACTAGATCTAGGGTACTGTAGGAGATTGTTCCACACCATCTCTGGGCCACTGTATGAAACTGTTCTCCATCAGGTCTGGGGCACTGTAGGTGTCTATTCTACACCAAATCTGGGGAACAGTAGAATATTGTTCTACACCATGTCCATGGGCAATATAGGAGACTGTTGCACACCAGGTGTGAGGCACTGTACGAGACTGTTCCACACCAGGTGTGAGGCACTGTACGAGACTGTTCCACAACACATCTGGGGCACTGTAGCACTTTACTATACTAGGTCTAGGGCACTGTGGGATCTGGGGCACTGTAGGAGACTGTCCCACACCAGGTCTGGGGTACTGTAGAAGACTGTTCCACCCTAGATCTGGGGCACTGTAGAAGTCTGTTCCACACCACGTCTGGGGCTCTCTATGAGACTGTTCCACATCAGCTCTGTGGCACTGAAGGTGACTCTTCCATACCAAATCTGAGGCACTGTAGGAGACTGTTACACAGGAGATCTGTGGCACTGAAAAAAACTGTTCCAAACCAGATCTAGGTCACTGTAAGAAACTGTCCCACACCAGGTCTGGGTTACTGCAGAAGACTGTTCCACACTAGATCTGGGGCACTGTAGAAGTCTGTTCCACGCCACGTCTGGGGCTCTCTGAGAGAATGTTCCACACCAGATCTAGGGCACTGTAGGTGTCTGTTCCACACCAGGTGTGGAGCACTGTAGGAGACACTTCCACACCAGATCTGGGGCAAAGTAGGAGTCTGTTCCACACATGATCTGTGGCACTGCAGGAGACTGTTCCCCACTAAGTCTGAGGCACTGTTGGAGTCTGTTCCACACCAGATCTGGGGCACTGTACGGTACTGTTCCACACCAGGACTGGAGCACTGTAGGAAACTGTTCCTCACCAGGTCTCGGGAACTCTAGGAGACTTCCACACTAAGTCTAAGGCACTGTAGAAAGACTGATCCACATCAGATCTGTGTTGCTGTAGGACACTGTTCCACACCAGAACCTGAGCACTGTAGGAGTCGGTTCCACACCTGGTCTGGGGCACTCTAGGAGACTGTTAAACACCAGGTCTCGGGCACTGCAGGAAACTGTTCCATAATAGATCTGGTGCACTGTAGGAGAGTGTTCCACACCATGTATGAGGCATTATAAGAATCTTCCACGCCAGTTCTGAGAAATTTTAGGAGACTGTTCCACACCAGATCTGGAACACTGTGGGAGACTGTTCCACACAATGTCTGAGGCACTGCAGGAGTCTCTTCCACACCAGGTCTGAGACAATGTAGGAGACTGCTCCACACCAGATCTGGGGCACTGTAGGAGACTGCTCCACACCAGATCTGGGGCACTGTAGGAGACTGCTCCACACCATGTGTGAAGCACTTTAGGAGTCTGTTCCACACCAGGTCTAAGGCACAGTAAGAGGCTCCTCCACACCAGATCTGAGTCACTGTAGGAGACTATTCCACACCAGATCTGGGGCAATATAGGAGATTGTTCCACACCATATCTGGGGCACTGTAGGAAACTATTCCACACCAGGTCTGGGACACTGTAAGAGACTGTTCCACACCAGATCTGGGACACTAGGGGAGTGTCCCACACTAGGTCTGGGGCACTGTAGGAGACTATTCCACACCAGGTCCAAGGCATTGTAGGAGACTGTTCCAGACCAGATCTGAGGCACTGTAAGAGACTGTTCCACACCAGATCTTGGGCACTGTAGGAGTCTGTTCCACACCTGGTCTGGGGCACTGTAGTAGACTGTTCCACACAAGGTCCTAGGCACTGCACGAGACATTTCTACACAAGATCTGGGGCACTGTAGGAGACTCTTCCACACCAGACCATGAGTACTGTAGGAAACTATTCCACAGCAGGTCTAGGGCACTATAGGAGACTGTTCCACACCAGGTCTGATTCACTGTAGGAGGTCAGGGGCGCTGTAGGGGACTGTTGCACACCAGGTCTGTGGCACTGCGGGGCTGTTCTACACCAGGTCTGGGGCACTGTAGGAGTCTGTTCCACACCAGATGCTGGGACTGTAGGAGACTGTTCCACACCATGTCTGGGGCACTGTATGAAACTGTTCCATATCAGGTCTGGGGAACTGCAGGAGTCTGTTCCACACCAGATCTGAAGCACTGTAGGAGACTGTTCCACACCATGTCTGGGGTACTGTATGAAAGTGTTGCACATCTGGTATGGGGCACTGTATGAGTCTGTTCCACACCAGATCTAGGGCACCGTAGGAGATTGTTCCACAACGGGTCTGGGGCAATATAGGAGACTGTTCCACACCAGGTCTGAGGCACTGTAGGAGACTGTTCCACAACAGATCTGGGGTACTGTAGGAGACTGTTCCACACCAGATCTGGGGCACGTTATGAGACTGTTCCACACCAGGTCTGAGGCGCTGTAGGAGACTGATCCACACCAGGTCTGGGGCACTGTAGGAAACTGTTCCACACCAGATCTGGGGAAATGTGGGAGACTGTTCCGCACCAGGTCTGGGGCACTGTTGGAGACTGTTCCATACCAGGTCTGGGGCACTGTAGGAGAATGTTCCACACCAAGTCTGAGGCACTGTAGGAGACTGTTCTACACCAGATCTTGGGCACTGTAGGAGTCTGTTCCACACCTGGTATTGGGCCTTCTAGGAGACTGTTCCACATTAGGTCTGGGGGACTGTAGGAGACTGTTCCACAACAGATCTGGGGCACTGTAGGAGACTATTCCCTACCATGCCTGAGGCATTGAAGGTGTCTGTACCACACAAGGCCCAAGGAATTGCAGGAAACCGTTCCACAGGGGATCTGGGGCACTGTATGAAACTGTTCCACACCAGGTCTGGGGCACTGTAGGAGACTGTTCCACACCAGATCTGAGGCACTGTAAGAGATTGTTCCACACCCGTCTGGGGCAATGTTGGCGACTCTTCCACACCAGATCTGGGGCACTGTAGGTGACTGTTCCACACCAGGTCTGGGGCACTGTAAGAGACTGTTCCACACCAGATCTGGGGCACTTTAGGAAACTATTCCACACTAGGTCTGAGGCACTCTAAGAGTCTGCTCCACACCAGTTCTGGTGCACTGTAGAAGACTGTTCCACACCAGGTCTGGGGCACCGTAAGAGACTTTCCACACCAGATCTGTGGCACTGTAGGAGACTGTTCAACACTTGGCCTGAGGCACTGTAGGCATCTGATGCACACCAGATCTGGGGCACTGCAGGAGACTATTCCACACCAGGTCTGGGGCACTCTAGGTGACTGTTCCACACCAGGTCTGGGGCACTCTAGGAGACTGAGCCACACCAGGTCTAGGGCACTGTAGGAGACGAATCCACACCAGATCTGGGGCACGGTAGGACACTGTTCCACACCAACTCCTGGGCACTGTAGGAGTCTGTTCCACACCTGGTCTGGGGCACTGTAGGAGACTGTTCCACACAAGATCTGGGGCACTGTTGGGGACTGTTCCACACAATGTCTAAGGGACTGTAGGAGTCTGTTGCACATTAGGTGTGAGGCACTGTAGGAGACTTCTCCACACTAGATCTGGGTCACTGTAGGAGCCTTCCACACAAGATCTGGGTCACTGTAGGAGACTGTTCCACACTAGATCTGGGGCACTGTAGCAAACTATTCCACACCAGGTCTAGGGCACTTTATGAGACTGTTCCACACCAGGTCTGGGGCACTGTAGGAGACTGTTCCATACCAGGTCTGGGGCACTGTAGAAGAATGTTCCACACCACATCTTGGGCACTGTAGGAGTCTGTTCCACACATGGTATTGGGCCTTCTATGAGACTGTTCCACATTAGGTCTGGGGCACTGTAGGAGACTGTTCCACACCAGATCTGGGGCACTGTATCAGACTATTTCCTACCATGTCTGAGGCAATGTAGGTGTCTGTACCACACAAGGCCCGAGGCACAGGAGATCTGGAGCACTGTATGGAACTGTTCCACACCATGTCTGGGGCACTGTAGGAGACTGTTCCACACCAGGTCTGAGGCACTGTAAAAGATTGTTCCACACCCGGTCTGGGGCAATGTAGGCGACTCTTCCACACCATATCTGGGGCACTGTAGGTGACTTCCACACCAGATCTGGGGCACTGTAGGTGACTTCCACACCAGGTCTGGGGCACTGTAGGAAAGTATCCCACACCAGGTCTGGCGCACTTTATGAGACTGTTTTACACCAGGTCTGAAGCAATGTAGGAGACTGTTCCACACCAGTTCTGGGGCACTGTAGGAGACTGTTCCACACCAGATCTGGGGTACTGTAGGAGACTGTTCCACACCAGGCCTTGGGCACTGTAGGAGACTGCTCCATACCGGTCTTTGGCACTGTAGGAGACTGTTCCATACCAGGTATGGTGCACTGTAGGTGAATGTTCCACACCAGGTCTGAGGCACTGTTGGAGATTGTTCCACACCAGATCTGGGGCACTGTAGGAGACTGTTCCACACCAGATCTTGGGCACTGTAAGAGTCTGTTCCACACCTGGTCTTGGGCCTTCTAGGAGACTGTTCCACACTAGGTCTGGGTCACCATAGGAGACTGTTCGACACCAGATCTGGGGCACTGTATGAGACTGTTCCCTATCACGTCTGAGGCACTGTAGGAGTCTGTACCACACAAGGCCTGAGGCACTGTAGGAGACTGTTCTACACCAGATTTGGGGCACTGTAGGAGACTGTTCCACACAAGATCTGGGACACTGTAGGAAACTGTTCTACACCTGGTCTGGAGCACTCTAGGAGACTGTTCCACACCATGTCTGAGGCACTGTAAGAGATTGTTCCACACCTGGTCTGGGGCAATGTTGGAGACTGTTCCACACCAGATCTGGGGCACTATAGGTGACTGTTCCACATCAGGTCTGGGGCACTGTGGGAGACTGTTCCACACCAGGTCAGGGGCACTGTAGGAGACTGTTCCATCCCAGGTTTTGGGCACTGTAGGAGTCTGTTCCACACTAGGTCTGGGGCACTACAGGAGACTGTTCCACACTAGATCTGGGGCACTGAAGGTTACTGTTCCATACCATATCTGGGGCGGATTAGGAGTCTGTTCCACACCAGGCCTTGGACATTGTAGGAAACGCTTCCACACCAGGTCTAGGGCACTGTAGGAGTCTGTTCCACACCAGGCCTGGGGCACTTTAGGAGACTGTTCCAAACCAGATCTGGGGCACTGTAGGAGACAGTTCCACACCAGGTCTGGGGACACTGTGGGAGTCTGTGTCATTATAAAAAGTTGATGATATGTTCACCAGATTAATCTGTGATGACAACACGAACAGATATAATGTTTTTTTCTACGAACATGATGTTGATCCCATTATGAGTACTTGGCTATAATATTGATTCCATTATGAGTACATGGCTATAGCATTGATTCCTTATGAGTACTTGGCTATAATATTGATCCCATTATGAGTACATGGCTATAACATTGATTCCATTATGAGTACTTGGCTACGATAATGATCCCATTATTAGTACTTGGCTATAATATTGATCCCATTATGAGTACTTGGCTATAACATTGATTCCATTATGAGTACTTGGCTATAATATTGATCCCATTATGAGTACTTGGCTATAACATTGATTCCATTATGAGTACTTGGCTATAATATTGATCCCTTTATGAGTACTTGGCTATAACATTGATTCCATTATGAGTACTTGGCTATAATGTTGATCCCATTATGAGTACTTGGCTATAATATTGATTCCATTATGAGTACTTGGCTATGATAATGATCCCATTATGAGTACTTGGCTATAATATTGATCCCATTATGAGTACTTGGCTATAATATTGATCCCATTATGAGTACTTGGCTATAATATTGCTCACATTATGAGTACTTGGCTATAATATTAATCCCATTATGAGTACTTGGCTATAATATTGATCACATTATGAGTACTTGGCTACAATATTAATCCCATTATGAGTAAATGACTATGATATTGATCACATTATGAGTACTTGGCTACAATATTAATCCCATTATGAGTACTTAGCTATGATATTGATCCCATTATGAGTACTTAGCTATGATATTGATCCCATTATGAGTACTTGGCTACAATATTAATCCTATTATGAGTATTTGACTATAATATTGATCACATTATGAGTACTTGACAATACTTACATTGGAGTTGTATATGACAACTGTTGTGTCCTGATGTGTACTTGACTATACTTACAGTGGAGTTGTACATGACAACTGTTGTGTCCTGATGTGTACTTGACTATACTTACAGTGGAGTTGTACATGACAACTGTTGTGTCCTGATGTGTACTTGAGTTCTACAATGATGACAGTAGACCATCTGGTCTCGCAGGTGACGGGTCGTGTAGCTGAGCGAGTGTCGTTCATGGTCGCTCTACAGTTCATAGTTCTCCCGCAGCGCCTCCAGATGTACGACTTCTCCTTCGTGTACGAGCTCTCCAGCATGGACCTGTGTGCCGCTAAGCCCAGGCTACGGCCACAGTGGCAGAGTCTGTACTACCCTCTGGCAGACGGAGTGTGGATCTCCGTCCTCACTACCATCTTGCTCCTCCCTCTGGCACTTTACATGGTACACACACATTACTCCTCATACATGTCTTACGTTGTGCCAGGGGATACCCACCGTGGCAGGGGACACCCACTGTGGCAGGGGACACCCATCGTGGCAGGGGACATCCACTGCGGCAGGGGACACCCATCGTGGCAGGGGACACCCACTGCGGCAGGGGACACCCATCGTGGCAGGGGACACCCACTGTGGCAGGGGATACCCATCGTGGCAGGGGACATCCACTGTGGCAGGGGACACCCATCGTGGCAGGGGACACCCACTGTGGCAGGGGACACCCATCGTGGCAGGGGACATCCACTGTGGCAGGGGATACCCATCGTGGCATGGGACACCCACTGCGGCAGGGGACACCCATCGTGGCAGGGGACACCCACTGCGGCAGGGGACACCCATCGTGGCAGGGGACACCCACTGTGGCAGGGGATACCCATCGTGGCAGGGGACATCCACTGTGGCAGGGGACACCCATCGTGGCAGGGGACACCCACTGTGGCAGGGGACACCCATCGTGGCAGGGGACATCCACTGTGGCAGGGGATACCCATCGTGGCATGGGACACCCACTGTGGCAGGGGACACCCATCGTGGCAGGGGACACCCACTGTGGCAGGGGATACCCATCGTGGCATGGGACACCCACTGTGGCAGGGGACACCCATCGTGGCAGGGGACACCCACTGTGGCAGGGGACACCCATCGTGGCATGGGACACCCACTGTGGCAGGGGACACCCATCGTGGCAGGGGACATCCACTGTGGCAGGGGATACCCATCGTGGCAGGGGACACCCACTGTGGCAGGGGACACCCATCGTGGCAGGGGACACCCACTGTGGCAGGGGATACCCACTGTGACAGGGGACATCCACCGTGGCAGGGGATACCCACTGTGGCAGGGGACACCCACTGTGGCAGGAGACACCCACTGTGACAGGGGACATCCACCGTGGCAGGGGATACCCACTGTGGCAGGGGACACCCACTGTGGCAGGAGACACCCACTGTGACAGGGGACATCCACCGTGGCAGGAGACACCCACTGTGACAGGGGTCACCCAGTGTGGCAGGAGACACCCACTGTGACAGGGGACATCCACTGTGACAGGGGACACCCACTGTGGCAGGGGACACCCACTGTGGCTGGGGATACCCACTGTGGCTGGAGATATCCACTGTGGCAGGGGATACCCACTGTGGCAGGGGACACCAACTGTGGCAGGGAATCCCCTCTGTAGCAGAGGATACCCACTGTAGCAGGGGACACCCACGGTGGCAGAGAATCCCCTCTGTAGCAGGGGATACCTACTGTGGCAGGGGACACCCATTGTGGAAGGGAATCCCCTCTCTAGCAGGGGATACCCGCTGTAGCAGGGGACACCCACTGTGGTAGAGGATACCACTGTGGCAGGTGACGCCCACTGTGGCAGAGGATACCCACTATGACAGGGGAAACCTAGTGTGGCAGGGAATCCCCTCTGTGGCAGGGGATGCCCATTGTGGCAGGGGACACCCACTGTGGCAGAGGATACCAGTGTGGCAGGGGACACCCACTGTGACAGGGGATACCCACTGTGACAGGGGATACTTACTGTGGCAGGGAATCCCCTCTGTGGCAGGGGGTACCCACTGTGGCAGGGGACACCCACTGTGGCAGAGGATACCACTGTGGCAGGGGACACCCACTGTGGCAGGGGATACTCACTTTGGCAGAGGACACCCATTGTGGCAGGGAGTTCCCTCTGTGAAGGGGAGACCCACTGTGGCAGGGGACAACCACTGTGGCAGGGGATACCCACTATGGCAAGGGACACCCATTGTGGCAGGGGATACTCACTTTGGCAGAGGACACCCATTGTGGCAGGGAGTTCCCTCTGTGACAGGGGAGACCTACTGTGGCAGGGGACAACCACTGTGGCAGGGGATACCCACAGTGGCAGGAGATACCCACTGTGGCAGGGGACACCTACTGTGGCAGGTAATACCTTCTGTGGCAGGGAATACCCACAGTGGCATGGGACACACACTGTGGCAGGGGATACCTACTGTGGCAGGGGATACCCACAGTGGCAGGGGACACCCACTGTGGCAGAGGATACCTACTGTGGCAGGGGAAACCCACTGTGGCAGAGGATACCCACAGTGGCATGGGACACACACTGTGGCAGGGGATACCTACTGTGGCAGGGGATACCCACAGTGGCATGGGACACACACTGTGGCAGGGGATACCTACTGTGGCAGGGGACAACCACTGTGGCAGGGAATACCCATTGTGGCAGGGGATACCTACTGTGGCAGGGGACACCCATTGTGGCAGAGGATACCCACAGTGGCATGGGACACACACTGTGGCAGGGGATACCTACTGTGGCAGGGGATACCCACAGTGGCATGGGACACACACTGTGGCAGGGGATACCTACTGTGGCAGGGGACACCCATTGTGGCAGAGGATACCCACAGTGGCAGGGGATACCTTCTGTGGTAGGGGACACCCACTTTGGCAGGGGACACCCACTGTGGCAGGGGATACTAAATGGAAAACAAGATAAGATACAGATTCTAGTCATCTAAATTCTCATTTCTTAACCAAATGACTGGAGGGAGGTTGGTCAGTCCACACACAAGCAAATCCAACTCCACACACGCCAGGTAAAGTTCACTTCACTTCTGCTGGTCATCCACCAGTGTTATGTGGACATATAAAGCAACGGATGGACTATATCAGTACGTCTTATCTGGCAAGTCTTATATAAACATTGACACAGTTACTCAATCATTAGTGGACAAACATTCTTTAAAATGAACTTAAATTCGTGACATTCTCACCCAATTCTAGGTAGGCAGAATGACGGAATTACACACACACACACACACACACACACACACACACATCACCGCCAACTAAACGTAGTCAACTTCCTGAACACTGTGTGTGTGTGTGTGTGTGTGTGTGTGTGTCTGTCTGTCTGTCTGTCTGTCTGTCTGTGTATGTGTGTGTGTATGTGTGTGTGTGTGTGTGTGTGTGTGTGTGTGTGTGTGTGTGTGTGTATGTGTGTGTGTGTGTGTGTGTGTGTGTCTGTCTGTCTGTCTGTCTGTCTGTCTGTCTGTGTATGTGTGTGTGTGTGTGTGTGTGTGTGTGTGTATGTGTGTGTGTGTGTGTGTGTGTGTGTGTGTGTGTGTGTGTGTGTGTGTGTATGTTGGGTGAGTACATGACACATGAGTGGTAAGTGCTCAGTGTTGTTACACGCCGGCATGTAGTACATGACACATGAGTGGTATGTGCTCAGTGTTGTCACACGCCGGCATGTAGTACATGACACATGAGTGGTATGTGCTCAGTGTTGTCACACGCCGGCATGTAGTACATGAGAGACATGTTGGGTCTCGTGGTATGTGGTGGAATGTAACGTTGGATGGTTGGTGGCGTGGCGCTCAAATCTCTGTTGGGAAATTGGTTGTTTGGTAGTTGTCAGGTCATCATAGTGTGTACACGTCTGGCCATCATTGTGTTTGATGGAGGAATGGTGAGGAGTGAGTCAGGGGTAGATTTATATTCCCATTAGGAGGCAGGAGTTGATTATGAGGAGGTATGGGTGGTTGATTATGAGGAGGTATGGGTGGTTGGTTATGAGGAGGTATGGGTGGTTGATTATGAGGAGGTATGGGTGGTTGATTATGAGGAGATATGGGTGGTTGGTTATGAGGAGGTATGGGTGGTTGATTACGAGGAGGTATGGGTGGTTGGTTATGAGGAGGTATGGGTGGTTGGTTATGAGGAGGTATGGGTGGTTGATTATGAGGAGATATGGGTGGTTGATTACGAGGAGGTATGGGTGGTTGATTATGAGGAGGTATGGGTGGTTGGTTATGAGGAGGTATGGGTGGTTGATTATGAGGAGATATGGGTGGTTGATTATGAGGAGGTATGGGTGGTTGATTATGAGGAGATATGGTTGGTTGATTATGAGCAGGTATGGGTGGTTGATTATGAGGAGGTATGGTTGGTTGATTATGAGGAGGTATGTGTGGTAGATTATGAGGAGGTGTGGGTGGTTGATTATGAGGAGGTATGGGTGGTTGATTATGAGGAGGTATGGGTGGTTGATTATGAGCAGGTATGGGTGGTTGATTATGAGGAGGTATGGGTGGTTGATTATGAGGAGGTATGGGTGGTTGGTTATGAGCAGGTATGGGTGGTAGATTATGAGGAGGCATGGATGAGAATGGTACGGTGGTGCTACAATAGTGTGTGAGTGCCTAGAACACTGAGGTATTATAGGTAAATACATATGTATAGTGTTAACATAATGGCCACAGTGGCTGAGAATATGTTTAGGATGCGTCGTGGTGATTTGCTGTACATTATTTATTACAATTAATGTATGGCTTTAAGTCCCCTTGTCATCATGCAGGAGAGGAGTTCAATCCCCGTGTCATCATGCACGAGAGGAGTTCAGTCCCCCTGTCATCATGCAGGAGAAGAGTTCAGTCCCCCTGTCATCATGCAGGAGAGGAGTTCACTCCCCCTGTCATCATGCAGGAGAGGAGTTCACTCCCCCTGTCATCATGCAGGGGAGTTCAGTCCCCCTGTCATCATGCAGGAGAGGAGTTCAATCCCCGTGTCATCATGCACGAGAGGAGTTCAGTCCCCCTGTCATCATGCAGGAGAAGAGTTCAGTCCCCTGTCATCATGCAGGAGAAGAGTTCAGTCCACCTGTCATCATGCAGGAGAAGAGTTCAGTCCCCTTGTCATCATGCAGGAGAGGAGTTCAGTCCCCCTGTCATCATGCAGGAGGGGAGTTCAGTCCCCCTGTCATCTTGCAGGAGAGGAGTTCACTCCCCCTGTCATCATGCAGGAGGGGAGTTCAGTCCCCCTGTCATCATGCAGGGGAGTTCACTCCCCCTGTCATCAGGAGAGGAGTTCAGTCCCCCTGTCATCATGCAGGGGAGTTCACTCCCCCTGTCATCATGCAGGAGAGGAGTTCAGTCCCCCTGTCATCATGCAGGAGAGGACAAAACGAATAACAAAGCCTCAGTTTGAACAATGCAACTGCGACACATCACATATGTCCTGTAATAAGTCACATATAAACCTGATACTTGTATGACTTGTGAACATATCTAGCAGCACTTGGTAACGCTAGGGAGAGGTGTAGGTATGTCTTTATATACATTCTGTGACGCGATGAAAATCAAAGAAAGAGAGAAGGAAAAATATGAGGCTCACGAAGTATGGCGAAGAGACTGAAAAATGAAGATACAATATCCAATCTTTTTTTTAAGGTATTGAAGAAGGGGACGTGAATATCTGATACATCTATTTCTATGATATCTGTCTATTGCCAGTGATGGTTAATGGACATATCATGGAAGGATGAATATACAACGAGGTAGGAAGGAGCGAGCCACAGACTTGTTCAGGAAGTAAGAAGCAATTTGGTCTCACAACTGGTGTTGTGTGGGGCTTCTGCTGAGTGTATATATTGGTTATCATGTAAGGGAAGATCAGCAACAAGAAACTTACCTACATGTTTACTGATACACTTCAACAACTTGGTCAAACAAAATCAATCATTTCCTCAAAGAAAAAAACTCATAGAGAAAATTTGTATATACTAACAAAGAATGTAATTGATATAACGAAGCAATATTCCCTAAGTATATGATAATTATATTGGTAATTTGACCTCAATATAGGCAAAAAGTATTACATAGATATTCATAGTTGCTGTTTGTGGAGCACATGATAAGCATAGAATATATATTCATTTTCGCCTTTCCTTCCTATAAGGTAAATTTCGTGGCCACTCGTTATGGTGTTGGGGAGAAGATGGACGCTGAGACAGCATTTCAGATGGTCGTGGCGACGTTTCTCAATCAAAATCTTACGGAAAAGCTTCCCAAGACGAACACTAGCCGGGTGCTGGTGACGGCCTGGCTAGTGTTCGCCTTCATCATTGGCGCGGCCTATCAAGGCAACCTGACCGCCGCTCTCACACTACCCAAGTACCCGCCAAGACCTGAGACTGTGGAGGACTTCGTAAATACCTTCCAAAGGTAAGGACTGAACAGAGGAGTGATAGAGTCATCATGGTATGATACATATATGAACAGTGATAGAGTTATCATAGTATGATACATATATGAACAGTGATAGAGTCATCATAGTATGATACATATATGAACAGTGATTCAGTCATCATAGCATGATACATATATGAGCAGTGATAGAGTCATCATAGTATGATACATATTTTTTTTTCTTTTTTTGCTTTGTCGCTGTCTCCCGCGTTTGCGAGGTAGCGCAAGGAAACAGACGAAAGAAATGGCCCAACCCACCCTCATACACATGTATATACATACGTCCACACACGCAAATATACATACCTACACAGCTTTCCATGGTTTACCTCAGACGCTTCACATGCCCTGATTCAATCCACTGACAGCACGTCAACCCCGGTATACCACATCGATCCAATTCACTCTATTCCTTGCCCTCCTTTCACCCTCCTGCATGCTCAGGCCCCGATCACACAAAATCTTTTTCACTCCATCTTTAAACCTCCAATTTGGTCTCCCACTTCTCCTCGTTCCCTCCACCTCCGACACATATATCCTCTTGGTCAATCTTTCCTCACTCATTCTCTCCATGTGCCCAAACCATTTCAAAACACCCTCTTCTGCTCTCTCAACCACACTCTTTTTATTTCCACACATCTCTCTTACCCTTACGTTACTTACTCGATCAAACCACCTCACACCACACATTGTCCTCAAACATCTCATTTCCAGCACATCCATCCTCCTGCGCACAACTCTATCCATAGCCCACGCCTCGCAACCATACAACATTGTTGGAACCACTATTCCTTCAAACATACCCATTTTTGCTTTCCGAGATAATGTTCTCGACTTCCACACATTCTTCAAGGCTCCCAGGATTTTCGCCCCCTCCCCCACCCTATGATTCACTTCCGCTTCCATGGTTCCATCCGCTGCCAGATCCACTCCCAGATATCTAAAACACTTTACTTCCTCCAGTTTTTCTCCATTCAAACTTACCTCCCAATTGACTTGACCCTCAACCCTACTGTACCTAATAACCTTGCTCTTATTCACATTTACTCTTAACTTTCTTCTTTCACACACTTTACCAAACTCAGTCACCAGATTCTGCAGTTTCTCACATGAATCAGCCACCAGCACTGTATCATCAGCGAACAACAACTGACTCACTTCCCAAGCTCTCTCATCCCCAACAGACTTCATACCTGCCCCTTTTTCCAAAACTCTTGCATTTACCTCCCTAACAACCCATCCATAAACAAATTAAACAACCATGGAAATATCACACACCCCTGCCGCAAACCTACATTCACTGAGAACCAATCACTTTCCTCTCTTCCTACACGTACACATGCCTTACATCCTCGATAAAAACTTTTCACTGCTTCTAACAACTTTCCTCCCACACCATATATTCTTAATACCTTCCACAGAGCATCTCTATCAACTCTATCATATGCCTTCTCCAGATCCATAAATGCTGCATACAAATCCATTAGCCTTTCTAAGTATTTCTCACATACATTCTTCAAAACAAATACCTGATCCACACATCGTCTACCACTTCTGAAACCACACTGCTCTTCCCCAGTCTGATGCTCTGTACATGCCTTCACCCTCTCAATCAATACCCTCCCATATAATTTACCAGGAATACTCAACAAACTTATACCTCTGTAATTTGAGCACTCACTCTTATCCCCTTTGCCTTTGTACAATGGCACTATGCACGCATTCCGCCAATCCTCAGGCACCTCACCATGAGTCATACATACATTAAATAGCCTTACCAACCAGTCAATAATACAGTCACCCCCTTTTTTTAATAAATTCCACTGCAATACCATCCAAACCTGCTGCCTTGCCGGCTTTCATCTTCCGCAAAGCTTTTACTACCTCTTCTCTGTTTACCAAATCATTTTCCCTAACCCTCTCACTTTGCACACCACCTCGACCAAAACACCCTATATCTGCCACTCTATCATCAAACACATTCAACAAACCTTCAAAATACTCACTCCATCTCCTTCTCACATCACCACTACTTGTTATCACCTCCCCATTTGCGCCCTTCACTGAAGTTCCCATTTGCTCCCTTGTCTTACGCACTTTATTTACCTCCTTCCAGAACATCTTTTTATTCTCCCTAAAATTTAATGATACTCTCTCACCCCAACTCTCATTTGCCCTCTTTTTCACCTCTTGCACCTTTCTCTTGACCTCCTGTCTCTTTCTTTTATACATCTACCACTCAATTGCATTACTTCCCTGCAAAAATCGCCCAAATGCCTCTCTCTTCTCTTTCACTAATACTCTTACTTCTTCATCCCACCACTCACTACCCTTTCTAATCAACCCACCTCCCACTCTTCTAATGCCACAAGCATCTTTTGCGCAATCCATCACTGATTCCCTAAATACATCCCATTCCTCCCACACTCCCCTTACTTCCATTGTTCTCACCTTTTTCCATTCTGTACTCAGTCTCTCCTGGTACTTCCTCACACATATATGATACATATATACATATATATGATACATATATGAACAGTAATAGAGAAATCATAATATGATACATATATGAACAGTAATAGAGATATCATAGAATGATACATATATGAACAGTGACAGAGTAGTTATAGTATGATACATATATGAACAGTGATATAGGTATCAAAGTATAATACATATACGAACAGTGACAGAGTAGTCATAGTATGATACATATATGAACAGTGATAGAGTCATCATAGTATGATACATATATGAAGAGTGCTAGAGATATCATAGTATGATACATATATGAACAGTGATAGAGATATCATAGTATGATACATATATGAACAGTAATAGAGACATCATAGAATGATACATATATGAACAGTGACAGAGATATCATAGTATGATACTTATAAGAACGTTGATAGAGATATCATAGTATGATACATATATGAACAGTGATAGAGCCATTATTATATTATATATATATGAACAATGATAGAGATATCATAGTATGATGCATATATGAACAGTAATAGAGATATAGAATGATACATATATGAACAGTGATAGAGACATCATAGTATGATACAAATATGAACAGTGATAGAGATATCATAGTATGATACATATATGAACAGTAATAGAGATATAGAATGATACATATATGAACAGTGATAGAGACATCATAGTATGATACAAATATGAACAGTGATAGAGATATCATGCTATGATAGAGATATCACAGCATGATACATATATGGACAGTGATAGAGATATCATAGTAAGATACATTTATGAACAGTAATAGAGGTATTATTGGATGATACATATATGAACAGTGATAGAGTCATCATAGTATGATACATATATGAAAAGTGATAGAGGTATCATGGTAATATACATATATGAACAGTGATAGAGATATCATAGTATGATACATATATGAACAGTGATAGAGGTATCATGGTAATATACATATATGAACAGTGATAGAGATATTCTAGTGTGATACATATATGAACTGTGATAGACATATCATAGTATGATGCATATATGAACAGTGATAGAGATATCATAGTATGATACATATATGAATAGCGATAGAGATATCATAGTATGATACATATATGAGCAGTGATAGAGTCTTCATAGTATGATACATCTATGAACAGTGATAGAGATATTATATCATGATACATGTATGAACAGTGATAGAGATATCATAGTATGATAAATATGTGAACAGTGATAGCGTCATCATAGTATGATACATATATGAACAATGATAGAGATATTATAGCATGATACATATATGAACAGTGGTAGAGATATCATAGTATAATACATATATGAACAGTGATAGAGATATAATAACATGATGTATATATGAAGAGTGATAGAGACATCATAGTATGATACATATATGAACAGTGATAGAGCCATTATTATATTATATATATATGAACAATGATAGAGATATCATAGTATGATGCATATATGAACAGTGATAGAGACATCATAGTATGATACATATATGAAGAGTGATAGAGCCATTATAACATGATACATATATGAACAATGATAGAGATATCATAGTATGATACATATAGGTGCAGTGATAGAGACATCATAGTATGATACATATATGAACAGTGAAAGAGATATCATAGCATGATGCATATTTGAACAGTGATAGAGATATCATAGCATGATACATAAATGAATAGTGATAGAAATATCATAGCATGACATATATGAACAGTGATAAAGATATCATAGTATGATGCATATATGAAGAGTGATAAGAGACATCATTGTATGATACATATATGAAGAGTGATAGAAGCATCATAGCATGATACATATATGAACATTGATAGAGATATCATAGTATGATACATATATGTACAGTGATGGAGATATCATAGCATGATACATATTTGAACAGTAATAGAGATAACATAGTGTGATACATATATGAACAGTGATAGAGATATCATACATGATACATATATGAACAGTGATAGAGACATCATAGTATGATACATATATGAACAGTGATAGAGTCATCATAGTATGATGCATATGTGAAGAGAGATAGAGTCATCATAGTATGATACATATATGAACTGAGATAGATGCGTCATAGTATGATACATATATTAACAGTGATAGCGATATCATAGCATGATACATATATGAACAGTGACAGAGACATCATAGTATGATAGGTATGAATAGTGATAGAGACATCATAGTATGATAATTACATGAAAAGTGATAGATTCATCCTAGTATGATGCATATATGAACGATGGTAGATATATCATAGCATGATATATATATATGAACAGTGACAGAGATATCATAGTATGATACATATATGAAGAATGATATAGTCATCATAGTTTGATACATATATGGACAGCGATAAAGATATCATAGCATGATACATATATGAACAGTGAGTGAGAAGTCATCGTATGATACATATATGGATAGTGATAGAGACATCATAGTATGATACATATAGTAACAGTGATAGAGATATCATAGCATGATACATATATGAACAGTGATAGAGTCATCATAGTATGATACATATATGAACAGTGATAGAGATATCATAGCCTTATACACATATGAACAGTGATAGAGATATCATAGTATGATGCGTATATGAACAGTGATAGAGACATCGTAGTATGATACATATATGTACAGTGATAGAGTCATCATAGTATGATACATATATGAACAGTGATAGAGATATCATAGCATGATACATATATGAACAGTGATAGAGCCATTATAGTATGATACATTTTTGAACAGTGATAGATATATCATAGCATGATACATATATGAACAGTGATAGTCATCATAGGATGATACATATATGAACACTGATAGAGTCATCATAGTATGATACATTTATGAAAGTGATAGAGTCATCGTAGTAAGATACAGTAACCTTTATTTCACCAGCTTATCTAACTTTGCAGGATCACAATCCCACCTTGGGGAAGTTCCTGGATTGCATTCTTCAGGGAATCGGACTCTGTCGTTCTGAAGGCCCTGGCGGAGCGTATTGTAATCATACCCAACGTTGAAGAAGGATTGGAAAGAGCTGTCGGCAGAAAGTGAGTAACTACTTGATGATTAATATGAATGTAAGATATATAGTCTCCTCGCTCTGTGTACACAACATTGTTCCCTTTATCAATCTTGCAAAATTCATCTCAACAACATGGTTCCCTTTATTAATCTTGCAAAATTCAAAGCAACACATTGCATAAACACCTTCCATGTTATCAGAGAGACGGAAACTGCCGGTCAGTGGGTGTAGAGTGGAACCAGGTGCAGTTTTTGTGGCTGTCGAACAGACTGCTAGCATGGGGAACAGAGACCTAGAGACACCGACACTGGAATAGAGAGGAGCAGGAAACATAATGAAGGACATGACCCGGGCAGATGACATGCCCCAGTCAAGACCATCTTGGAGAAAAAAATAGATTAATCAGGAATCCTCAGGTGTTTGTGGACCTGACGCTCAATGGAAGAAATGTTATATGAAGAGGAAAAGACAGACTCAGGAAGAGACTGACACAGCGTAGTTCCTCGAAGGAAGGGAGAAGGCATCATCATAACGGTCAGTCCTCGAGTGGCTGCTCTCCACACAGAAGCTGTGGGAAACAACAGCCAATAGCGTGTCACGGTTAGAGACCAGGTAAACTTAAGGCCTGGTGAATGAGAGGGAGCGTAGAGAACTCTGCTTGTCTCACGAATCAACACTGAAGAACTTGGCAGAAAAATGAGCTGGCACCAGAAACGTAAAGTTTAGTAAGACACAAGATTAACAGACGTGACACTGAAGTTTTCTGAAGTGGAGGAACACTATATTCCAGACAAAAAGTAAAGAAAATTAGGAAAGATAATGAAAATGTCACTGCAAAGTACAGTTTAGCTGAACACGTTTTCTGTGATGAAAGTCGTAAAATAGTTTGGATATGATCAAGATGTACGAGGTAGTTAGAGGGAGAAGAACATACTTAACACCGAGACATACGACGTAGTTAAAGGCAAAATGTTAAGACTGAGAGACTTTATGAAATGAAACAAACAGAATATCATGCATCTAGAACCTGTCATGCACGTAGAACACCGTCATGCACTTAGAAGACCGTCGTGCTCCCCACGTGGATAACGTATCACACACACACACACACACACACACACACACACACACACACACACACATTGCTCGTGACAGGCAAAAGTAGGAGGATATGGTCAATGAAAGTGATGTGAAAGTAGCTATGATACGCCTCGGTAAGACTTGCAAAGTTGTAGAGGAAACATATGCGTCATCGCGTACCAAAAAGTCTTATCCGAAATAAAGCCAAGTTGGTCAAACAGTGAAATAAAGACGCGGATGTTAGCTATAAAGAAAGAAAAAGAAGAAAATTGCATCTGAAACTAAAAGAGGCCAATTACCAACATAAGGTAAATCATGCAACTTTGCGTCGAAAAACTAAGAGAATTATCCAAGGTAAACGTCAGCGTAAAGAGTATATTGCTAATGATAGTGTAAGAAACACTGATGAGGTTTTAGTAATGTTAGAAACAAGTGAAACATCAAGTAAGGGACACAAGCTGACTTCAACATAACTGAGCCACGGAAAAAAATCTTATATTATTTTTTTTCATCTATGTTTACGATCGATAACACAACTCATTTCCTGAAACCACCAGTTTCACTGATAAGACAGGAGGACGTTCAGTAACGGATGATCATATGTGATGAAGACATTTTATCACCAATAAATGGATTGAAAATAAATACAACAGGAGGGCCAGATATGTTGTATCCGAGGGCGATGAAAAAGGTGAAACATAAGACAATTAAGCCCTTTACTGACCTCTTCAGTAAGTCACTTGCTGCAGGAAAAGTGCCACATGAATGGAAGGTTGTCAATGTGGCTCTGATATTCAGAAATGATAATAAGTCATTACCCAGAAATTATCGTCTGTTGAGCTTAATGTCTCCAGCTGAAAAACTTATGGAAACCATCATTCAAGACAGAATTGTAAACATTGATTTATCTTATGATATAAATCCACATGTATGATGAAAGTAAAGCAGATGACATCACCTTTATACTTCTCAAAAAACATTCAATAAGTTTCCGCGTCAAAGGTTCCTTGCAAACTTTTAAGTCAGCCCTGTTGATGGGTTGTAGTTGGGTAGATAGGTTGAGTGGTCGTCATCAAAGTGTTGTAATTAGACGTAACCAGTGGTGTGCCTCAAGGATCAACCTTGGGACCGGTTCTCTTTCTCATATATATAAATTACATTGATAATGAGCTGTAATGTAAGATAAGAATTCGCAAACGATTGATAAATGGGCTGGAAAATATATCTGAAAATGAACTTGAACATTTGGAGCTTTAAACTGACGTAAACAAACTGGTGGGCTGGACTCATGGGTGGCAAATGAACTTTGATATTAATAAGCGCAAAGTATAACATATCGGTTGTAAACACGCAAAGGTAAGCTGCAGTATGAATTCTCTTAAGCTACAGAAGGTAATTGAGGAAAAAGACTTGGGCGTAATAATCTCTGGTGACTTAAAACCATGTAAGCAGCTCACAGAAGCGGTGAGGAGGGCGAACACACAATTCTTGGATCCATAGGTAAGGTTTTCAGATTTTAGTCAAGGGAAAACATCCTTTCTCCTTACAGTTCATTGGTGTGTTTCCTTCTTGAATTTGATGTTTACATTTGGTCATTCTTCCTGAAAAATGACAGAGATAGACTAGAGAAAGTACAACGCACAGCTACCAAAATAATCCTCAAACCGATATACAAATTCTATCAAGCTTAAAGAAGAGAACTTATGAGGTGAACTAATACAAAAATTTTAAATTATCAAAGACTTTGTTAATTTTCATCTAACAACCTCCTTATCACCTGATTGGTCTGATGGCACTTTCAGTAATGGATGCAAACTAGTGAACAAACGTTTGACTTCAAATTAGGCGAAGTACGTTTTCTTCAACGTGGTTGTTAACATATGGAATTATTTACAATTTGAAGTGGTTGACAGCAGGACTATAAAAACGTTTAAGAATAGAATTGATAAATATTTCGCTTCAAGAATTATATCATTTGTGCCTCGTTAGCCACAACTTTCATGTTTTCCTCGTTTAATTGTCTGTATGCCTTCTTATGTCTACCAAACTAATCTGTGAGTTTTTGATATCACAACCTCGAAAGTACCTAATGATCTGCTGTCGTTTGAATTACGTTGTTTTTGTTTGTGTGATGTTGCACCATTAACCACCGACACAGAACTTTACACACAGATACGGGACACTCAGCATGGAAGGAGATTAAGATGTGATACAAGCTCCTGCTCCATCCCTCTGGCTACAAACATCATCTAACGTTATCTCCTCTTCTATATCTAAAGATCATCCGATGCCACAACAGAAGCAGGTCTTGGTGGAGAACATGCGGAAGTTTCAAGATCTATATCACATGGCCACGTAAATTTTCAGCGCCGGACCATCACCACCTGGTGGATCATCTGGCTATGCGTCCGTAGCCTACAGAAGTGGACTCCTTGACGCATCCCTCCACCGCTTCCCAGAGTGGAGCAGCACTATACACAGCAAACTTGCAGCTCTCTACTACGTACCGAGACCTCCCTTATTAACCCGTATTTTTGAGAGGATTGTGGTTTGTGTGTGTAGATTAGTTCTTCAAGCTACACAGTCACACCCACCTAACTCTCCTTCTCTGGTTCAACAAATAAACCGATGTCTGTTGACACTCCGCCAGAACTCCCTCACACTCACTGTCTTGAGTATCACCTCTCCTCCTGCACTTGCTGAAAACGAGAACAGGTTGGCCAGTGATCTTCCAGCTGCGGATACTCCCTAAAAGTTGTAAGATGATGAGCCTTTCATCCTCACACTTCGTATTACAGGAAATGTACACAAAGGATCATAACAGTAGCACAGTCAATAAAATCATTTGCATTTCCTGAGCCACTGATACAAACATACGAAAACAGCCATACCCCCTCGACTGAAACAAAATATGGCTGCACTTCTCAGACTGGGCTGTACACAATTGTGGCAGACAACCAAAACATTTCAAACAAATGTCTCTTTTACCAGTAAATCGGAAGCAACATTACAGGTCGCTATGATCACAACATATCAAACGCTCAGTTGCCAGAAGTAAAGTCACTCCATTAGAAGCATATTTGAACCTAGTTAGAAATAAGGACCTAGACATCCTTCTCGCATCCTATCCTTCCTTATAGGAAGATGGGGATGTATTTCTTATTGTATTCTATACATATTTACTGGAACACCTCAATCCAGCTCGACACGGCCCTATTGCACACTGCGAGCCCTGCCAGACTCAAGCGTCTTGGTTATATCAACCAACAGCAGCATTTGATCTATGCACCAGAATGTACCCCATCCTTTGATGGACGAGGTCAATGAAGAAATACTAACTGTTATTGTTATCATTAATAATAATGATGATGGTAATAATAATAATGATAATGATAATAATAATTATAATAATAATACTAATAATGATAATAATAATCCTCCCCTCTCGTTTTTTTTTAATTTTCCAAAAGAAAGAACAGAGAAGGGGGCCAGGTGAGGATATTCCCTCAAAGGCCCAGTCCTCTGTTCTTAACGCTACCTTGCTAATGCGGGAAATGGCGAATAGTATGAAAGAAAAGAAAGAAAATAATAATAATGATGATAATAATAATGATAATGATAATAATAATAATGATAACGATAATTTTCATTATCATTATCATTACTGTAATCATTATTACAATTGTTGTCATTATTACTATTATTATTATTATTATTATTATCATTATTATTATTATTATTATTATTATTATTATTATTATTATTATTATTATTATTATTATTATTATTGTTATTATTATTATCATTATTTTTATCATTATCATTATTAGTATTATTATTATTATTATTATTATTATTATTATTATTATTATTATTATTATTATTATTGTTATTATTATCATTATCATTATTATTATTATCATTATTATTATTATTATCATTATTATTATTATTATTATTATTATTATTATTATTATTATTATTATCATTATTATTATCATTATCATTATCATCATTATTATTATCATCATTATTATTATCCTTATTATTATCATCATTATTATTATTATAATCATTATTACTATTATTATTATTATTATTATTATTATTATTATTATTATTATTATCATTATCAAAAACTATGTTGTAAGAAAGACCATTATAAGTGATTTTAAGTAAATTGAATGTGTTGATTTCAAGTATACCATCACAATACGTCTATATGTTTTGTTACATATCCCCCATATTTAAGAGGACAAGAGCTAAGGAAGGAGTAACACTACTCCTGAAGCAGAAGTTGTGGAAATATGTGATAGAATGTAAGAAAATAAATTCTAGGTTGCTATGGGTAAAACTGAAAGTGGATTAGAGAGATGAGTATTCATTAGTGCATTTGCACCAGGTCATGAGAAGAAAGATCATGAGACAAGTGTTTGGGGAGCAGCTCAGTGAGTGTGTCAGCGGCTTTGATGCACGAGACAGGGTTTTACTGATAGGTGATTTAAATGCAAAGGTGAGTAATGTGGCATTTGAAGGTAGAATTGGTGTAAGTGGGGTATTCAGCGTTGTGAATGGAAATAGTAAAGAGTATGTGGATTTGTGTGCTGAAAAAGGATTGGTGATTGGGAATACCAGGTTTAAAAAGATAGATATACATAAGTATACGTACGTAAGTAGGCGAGATGACCAGAGAGCGCTATTGGATTGGGTGTTAAATGATAGGCGTGTGAAAGAGAGACTTTAGGATGTTAATGAGCTGAGAGGGGCAGCTGGAGGGATGTCTGATCTCTATCTTGTGGAGGCAGTGGACATTTGTAGAGGTTTTCAGAAAAGAAGAGAAAATGTTGGGGTGAAGAGAGTGGTGAGAGTAAGTGAACTTGAAAAGGAGACTCGTTTGAGGAAATACTAGGAGATTGAGTGCAGAATGGTAAAAGGTGAGAGCAAATGACGTGAGGGGAGTGGGTGAGGAATGGGATGTATTTAGGGAAACAGTGATGGCTTGTGCAAAAGATGCATGTGGCATGAGAAAGGTGGGAGGTGGGCAGATTAGAAAGGTAGCGAGTGGTGGGGTGAAGAAATAAAGTTGTGAGTGAAAGAGAAAAGACAGGCGTTTGGACGATACTTGCAAGGAAGGACTGCAAATGACTGGGAGATGTATAAAAGAAAGCGGCAGATCAACAAAAAGGTGCATAGGTTGAAAAAGAGGACAAATGAGAGATGGGGTAAGAGAGTATCATTAAATTTTACGGAGAATGAAAAGATGTTTTGGAATGAGATAAATAACGTGCGTAAGACAAAAGAACAAATGAAAACATCGGTGAAGGGGGCAAGTGGGGAAGCAACAACAGGTAGTGATGAAGTGAAAAGGAGATTGAATGAGTACTTTGAAGGTTTGCTGAGTGTGTTTGATGATAATGAGGCAGATATAGAGTGTTTTGGTCGAGGTGGTGTGCGAAGTGAGAGGGCCAGAGAGAATGGTTTGGTTTAGAGAGAATAGGTCGTGAAAGCTTTGCGGAAGAAAAAAAAATCCGTCAAGGCGGCGGGTTTGGATGTTATTGCAGTAGAATGAATAAAAAAGGGGGTGACTATGTTGTTAATTGGATGGTGAGGATATTCATTGTATGTATGGATCATGGTGAAGTGCCTGAGAACTGGCGGAATGCATGCATAGCGCCATTGTACAAAGGCAAAGGGGATAAATGTGAGTGTTCAAACTACAGAGGCATAAGTTTGTTGAGTATTCCTGGGACATTACATGCGAGGGGTATTGACTGAGAGGGTGAAGGCATGTACAGAGCATCAGATTGAGGAAGAGCAGCGTGGTTTCAGAAGTGGTAGAGAATGTGTGGATCAGGTGTTTGCTTTAAAAAATGTGTGATAAATACTTAGAAAAACGGATGGACTTGCATGCATTCATGAATCTGGAGAAGGTGTATGATGGGGTTAATAGAGATGCTTTGTTGAAGGTTTTAAGAGTATATGGTGTGGGAGGTAAGTTGCTAGAAGCAGTAAAAAGTTTTTACGAAGGATGTAAGGCATGTGTACTAGTAGGAGGAGAGGAGAGTGATTGGTTCCCAGTGAATGTTGGCTTGCAGCAGGGGGTGTGTGATGTCTTCATAATTGTTTAATGTGTCTATGGGTGGGGTGATTAGGGAGGTAGATGCAAGAGTTTTGGAAAAAGGGGTAAGTATGCAGTCTGTTGATGATGAGGGAGCTTGGGAAGTGAGTCAGTTGTTGTTTGCCTATGATACAGCAGTGGTGGCTGATTCGAATGAACAATTCCACAAGTTGGTGACTGAGTTTGGAAAAGTGTGTGAATGGAGAAAGCTGAGAGTAAATGTAAATAAGAGCAATGTTATCAGGTTCAATAGGGTTGAGAGACAGGTAAATTGTAATGCAAGTTTGAGTGGAGAAAAAAATGGAGTAAGGGAAGTGTTTTAGATATCTGGGAGTGGACTTAGCAGCTAATGGAACCATGGAAGCGGAGGTGAGTCACAGGGTGGGAGAGGGGGTGAAGGTTCTGGGAACGATGAAGAATGTGTGGAAGGAGAGAACGTTACCTCGGAGAGCAATAATTGGTTTGAAAGAGTAGTAGTTCCAACAATGTTATATAGTTGTGAGGCATGGGCTATAAAAAAGGGTGGACAGTATGTGGTGTGAGGTGGTTTGATCGAGTAAGTAATGAAAGGGAAAGAGAGAAGTGTAGTAATAAAAAGAGTATGATCAAGAGAGCAGAGGAGGGTGTCTTGAAATGGTTTGGACATATGAAGAAAATGAGTGAGGAAAGATTGACAAAGAGGATTTATGTGTCAGAGATGGAGGGAACAAGGAGAAGCGGGAGACCACATTAGAGGTGGAAGGATGGAGTGAACAAGATTTTGAGCGATATGGGCCTGAACATACAGGAGGGTGAAAAGCGTGCCAGGAAGAAAGTGACTTAGAAAGATGTGGTATACCGGGGTCGTCGTGCTGTCAATGGACTGAACCAGGGCATGTGAAACGTCTTGGGTAAACATGAAAGGGCTTTACACTACATACATGAATTTATTATCAACACAATACATACATGTATGTACTATCAACACAATACATACATGTAGGTAACATAACACAATACATACATGTATGTAACATCAACACAATACATACAAGAAGGTAACATCAACACAATACATACATGTATGTACTATCAACACAATACATACATGTATGTAACATCATCACACTACATACATGTATGTAACATCAACACAATACATACATGTATGTACTATCAGCAGAATACGTACATGTATGTACTATCAACACAATACCTACATGTATGTAACATCAACACAATACATACATGTATGTACTATCAACACAATACATACATGTATGTAACATCAACACAATACATACATGTATGTAACATCAACACAATACATACATGTATGTAATATCAACACAATACATACATGTATGTACCATCAACACAATACATACATGTATGTAACATCAACACAATACATACATGAATGTAACATCAACACAATACATACATGTATGTACCATCAACACAATACATACATGTATGTACCATCAACACAATATATACATGTATGTAACATCAACACAATACATACATGTATGTAACATCAACACAATACATATATGTATGTAACATCAACACAATACATACATGTATGTAACATCAACACAATACATACATGTATGTACTATCAACACAATACATACATGTATGTACCATCAACACAATACATACATGTATGTGACATCAACACAATACATACATGTATGTGCCATCAACACAATACATACATGTATGTACTATCAACACAATACATACATGTATGTAACATCAACACAATACATACATGTATGTAACATCAACACAATACATACATTTATGTACCATCAACGCAATACATACATGTATGTACTATCAACACAATACATACATGTATGTAACATCAACACAATACATACATGTATGTAACATCAACACAATACATACATTTATGTACCATCAACGCAATACATACATGTATGTACTATCAACACAATACATACATGTATGTAACATCAACACAATACATACATGTATGTACCATCAACACAATACATACATGTATGTAACATCAACACAATACATACATGTATGTACTATCAACACAATACATACATGTATGTACTATCAACACAATACATACATGTATGTACTATCAACACAATACATACATGTATGTAACATCAACACAATACATATATGTATGTAACATCAACACAATACATACATGTATGTAACATCGACACAAAATCTTGATATGAAAAGAAACCCAGGACGACTTGGCTCCGCTGCTATGCACGTGCCCATGAGTGGGATGTTTGTGGAAACAATAGTGTGCTAGGAATACCGCTGGGACTACCGCTGGGACTGCTGCTGGGACTGCCGCTGGGACTGCCACTGGGAATGATGCTGGGACTGCCGCTGGGACTGCCGCTGGGACTGCTGCTAGGACTGCTGCTGGGACTGCCGCTGGGACTGCTGCTAGGACTGCTGCTGGGACTGCCGCTAATAATACATAGAGGATTTGCCAACCACTGTTTACTTCTTTGCTGGGATGGTCAAGATAGTGCTAAGCAATGAACGATGGCACGATAGGGAAGATGTGACACATTATGTTAGTGGAGGCCAGCATGATTGCTCTCCCCACCCCACATAACGTCACTCACACACTGTTAGTGGAGGCCAGCATGATTGCTCTCCCCACCCCACATAACGTCACTCACACACTGTTAGTGGAGGCCAGGATGATTACCCTCCCCTACCTACATGATGTGACTCACGCTATGTTAGTGGTGGTAAGGATGATTGCTCTCCCCTACCTACATGATGTGACTCACACACTGTTAGTGGAGGCCAGATGATTGCTCTCCCCAACCCCATATGACGTCACTCACACATTGTTAGTGGAGGTCAGGATGATTGCCATCCCCATCCTACATGATGTGACTCACACTATGTTAGTGGAGGCCAGATGATTGCTCTCCCGACACTACATGATGCGACACACTATGTTAGTGGTGATAAGGATGATTGCTCTCCCCCACCCTACATGATGTGACTCACATTATGTTAGTGGTTGTCAGGATGATAGCTCTCCCCACCCTGTATGATGTGGAGCACACTATGTTAGTGGAGGTCAGGATGATTGCTCTCCCCACCCTACATGATGTGACACACTATGTTAGTGGTGGTCAGGATGATTGCTCTCCCCACCCTACATGATGTGACACACTATGTTAGTGGTGGTCAGGATGATTGCTCTCCACACCCTATATGATGTGCCTTACACTATGTTAGTGGTGGTCAGGATGATTGCTCTCCACACCCTATATGATGTGCCTTACACTATGTTAGTGGAGGCCAGGATGATTGCTCCCCACACCCTATATGATGTGACTCTCACTATGTTAGTGGAGGTCGGTATGATAGCTCTCCCCACCCTACATGATGGAACTCACACAATGTTAGGGCAGGTCAATATAAATGCTCTCCCCACCCTACATTATGTGACTCACACTATGTTAGTGAAATAAAGGTGATTCCTCTCCCATCCCTACATGATGTGATTCACACTAAGTCAGTGGAGACCAGGATGATTACCCTCCCCACACTACATGATGTGACTCACACTATGTTAGTGGTGGTCAGGATGATTGCTCTCCCCACCCTACATGATGTGACACACTATGTTAGTGGTGGTCAGGATGATTGCTCTCCACACCCTATATGATGTGCCTTACACTATGTTAGTGGAGGCCAGGATGATTGCTCCCCACACCCTATATGATGTGCCTTACACTATGTTAGTGGAGGCCAGGATGATTGCTCCCCACACCCTATATGATGTGACCCTCACTATGTTAGTGGAGGTCGGTATGATAGCTCTCCCCACCCTACATGATGGAACTCACACAATGTTAGGGCAGGTCAATATAAATGCTCTCCCCACCCTACATTATGTGACTCACACTATGTTAGTGAAATAAAGGTGATTCCTCTCCCATCCCTACATGATGTGATTCACACTAAGTCAGTGAAGACCAGGATGATTACCCTCCCTACACTACATGACGTGACTCACACTATGTTAGTGGAGATCAAGATGATTGCACTCCCCACCCTACATGATGAGACTCACACTATGTTAGTGGAGGCCAGGATGATTGCTTTCCTACCTTACATGATGTGACTCACACTATGTTAGTGGAGGGCAGGATAATTGCTCTCCAGACGCTACATAATGTGACTCACACTATGTTAGTGGAGGCCAGGATGATTCCTCTCCCCACTCTACATGATGTGACTCACACTATGTTAGTGAAGGTCAGGATGATTGCTCTCCCCACCCTACATGATGTGACACACGCTATGTTAGTGGAAGCCAGGATGATTTCTCTCTCCATCCTACATGATATGACTCACACAATGTTAGTGGAGGTCAGGATGATTGCACTTCCCACCCTACATGATGTGACTCACACTATATTAGTGGAGGTCAGGATGACTGCACTCCCCACACTACATGATGTGATTCGCACTATGTTAGTGCGGGCCAGGATGATTGCACTCCTCACCCTACATGATGTGATTCACACTATGTTAGTGGAGGCCAGGATGTTTGCTCTCCTGACTCTACATTATGTGACTCACACGATGTTAGTAGAGTCTAGGATGGTTACTCTCCGTACCCTACATGATGTGACTCATACTATGTTTGTGTAGGTTAGGATGATTGCTCCCCCGACCCTACATGATGTGATTCATACTATGTTAGTGGAGGTTAGGATGACTGCTCTCCCCAACCCTACATGATGTGACTCATGCTATGTTAGTGGAGGTCAGGATGATTGCTCTCCCCAACCCTACATGATGTGACTCATGCTATGTTAGTGGAGGTCAGGATGATTACTCTCCCCAACCCTACATGATGTGACTCATGCTATGTTAGTGGAGGTCAGGATGATTGCTCTCCCCAACCCTACATGATGTGACTCATGCTATGTTAGTGGAGGTCAGGATGAATACTCTCCCCAACCCTACATGATGTGACTCATGCTATGTTAGTGGAGGTCAGGATGATTGCTCTCCCCAACCCTACATGATGTGACTCATGCTATGTTAGTGGAGGTCAGGATGATTGCTCTCCCCAACCCTACATGATGTGACTCATGCTATGTTAGTGGAGGTCAGGATGATTACTCTCCCCAACCCTACATGATGTGACTCATGCTATGTTAGTGGAGGTCAGGATGATTGCTCTCCCCAACCCTACATGATGTGACTCATGCTATGTTAGTGGAGGTCAGGATGATTGCTCTCCCCAACCCTACATGATGTGACTCATGCTATGTTAGTGGAGGTCAGGATGATTGCTCTCCCCAACCCTACATGATGTGACTCATGCTATGTTAGTGGAGGTCAGGATGATTGCTCTCCCCACCCTACATGATGTGAGTCACACTATGTTAGTGGAGGCCAGGATGATTACTCTCCCGAGCCTACATGATGTGACACATTATGTTAGTGGTGGTCAGGATGATTGCTCTCCCCACCGTACATGATGTGACTCACACTATGTCGGTGGAGGCCAGGATGATTGCTCTCTCCACCCTACATGATGTGACTCACACTATGTTAGTGGAGGCCAGGATGATTGCTCTCCCCACCCTACATGATGTGACTCACACTATGTTAGTGGAGGCCAGGATGATTGCTCTCTCCACCCTACATGATGTGACTCACACTATGTTAGTGGAGGCCAGGATGATTGCTCTCCCCACCCTACATAATGCGACTCACGATATGTTAGTGAAGGTCAGGATGATTGCTCTACCCACCCTACATGATGTGACTCACACTATGTCAGTAGAGGCCAGGATGATTGCTCTCCCAGCCCTACATGATGTGACTCACACTATGCTAGTGGAAGCCAGGATGATAGCTCTCCCGACCCTACGTGATGTGACTCACACTATGTCAGTGGAGGCCAAGATGATTGCTCTCCCGACTCTACATGATGTTACTCACACTATGTTAGTGGAGGTCAGGATGATTGCTCTCTCCACCCTACATGATATGACTCACACTATTCCCCACCCTACATGATGTGACTCACACTATGTTAGTGGAGGCCAGGATGATTGCTCTCCTCACCCTACATGATGTGACTCACACTATGTTTGTGGAGGCCAGGATGATTGCTCTCCATGCCTTACATGATGTGACTCACACTATGTCAGTGGAGGTCAGGATGATAGGTCTCCTGACCCCACATGATGTGACTCACACAATGTTAGTGGAGATCATTGGTACCGTCAGTGATGGACATGGAAAACGCAAGTCCAGTCAGTGATGGGTACTTAGAACATGGCGAACGTCAGTGATAGGTATGGAAAACATTGGTGCCGTCAGTGATGGGCGTGGAGATCATGGGTGACATCAGTGATGGGTATGAGGGTGACATCAGTGATGGGTATGAAGAACATAACAAAGCTAGGCTAAGTGGCATAACATGCTACATAACAAAGCTAGGCTAAGTGCCATAACATGCTACATAACAAAGCTAAGCTAAGTGCCATAACATGCTACATAACAAAGCTAAGCTAAGTGCCATAACATGCTACATAACAAAGCTAAGCTAAGTGCCATAACATGCTACATAACAAAGCTAAGCTAAGTGCCATAACATGCTACATAACAAAGGGTAGAGTGGAGGATGCCTTGAAGGCTCGGGCCTGAACATGCAGGAGGGTGTGAGGGTAGCGCGGGTATTCGAACAAACTGGAGCAATGTCGTGTATATGGGGGATGACGTAGTGTTGAGGCCTGAACTAGGTCATGTGAAGCGGTTGAGGGAAATCATACAAAGGTGTGTAGGGTCTGGCCGTGGGCAGATATTCTGTTGTAGGTGCGTTATACATGCCAGCTAGAGGATACATATGACCGAACGAGGCAATTTCTTTGTTCCTGTCGGCCTCGCTAACGCGGTAAATGCGAACATGTGAAAGGATAAAAGGGAAAATTTTAAGTCTGAGTCTTTCCTCACCGTCTTTCCTCATGGTGCTTATTTCTGAGTGGCTTTTATTTCCATAGGGAGGCACATATCGCCAGCCGTGCCCATCTGGAACTAAAGATAGCGAAGTACTTCAGCAGACCAGATGGCAGTACACAGCTGTATGTTGGACAGGAGAGCCTCAGCCCTGGATTATCAGCGCTCCCCATCCCTCATGACGCTCCGTACAGACCGCAGCTGGACCGTATCATAAGAGCTGTTCTTGAGGTAAACCCCAGACAGGAGAGAGAGAGAGAGAGTCTCTCTCTCTCTCTCTCTCTCTCTCTCTCTCTCTCTCTCCTCCCAGTGTCGTACCACCTTTATATCTGACTATTATTTGATCTTACTGATGTAAATACATTTCTTATTTTTTCTTTATTTTTCGTTTGGATTATTCATATCTGTTCCATCAGTAATCAGATCAATTATATCTTCTGTTCTTTCATACACAGTATAACAATATTCCAGTTTTTCATCATCAAGTTTTCTCATCCCGTAATCTTCACCATTCTCAACCAACCACCCATAACTTACGTGTTATATACATCATCACTTACGTGTTATGTATATAGCATCACTTACGTGTTATATACACCAACACTTACGTGTTATATACATCATCACTTACGTGTTATGTATATAGCATCACTTACGTGTTATATACACCAACACTTACGTGTTATATACATCATCACTTACGTGTTATGTATATAGCATCACTTACGTGTTATATACACCAACACTTACGTGTTATATACATCATCACTTACGTGTTATGTATATAGCATCACTTACGTGTTATATACACCAACACTTACGTGTTATATACATCATCACTTACGTGTTATGTATATAGCATCACTTACGTGTTATATACACCAACACTTACGTGTTATATACATCATCACTTACGTGTTATATCCTTATGCTGAACTTATTGCCACACTCGACCTGGCAGAATTGCATTTTGCAGAAGACAGATATCAATTTCCAGTGGTTCATTTTACCTCAGTCACCGTGTGGTAATATCTTGTGGATGAGAATTCTTATCTTGGAATATGGATAAAACCTCAAAAGCATAAGTTGAGGCAGAATACCATTGTGTTCAACCTTAACCTCGTACACACAGAAGCCCAGTCAGTGCTCCTCATACCTTTAACAACGATCAAGGACCCAAATAAAGGTCGTTTCTCACACAGATCTCGCTCCGCTTGCCTCTCGTACAAACAAGAACCCAAACAAAGCGACATATTGTCTTGGTTTACATCAAAGAACCCAAACAAAATCGCTGATTCCTTCTCTTTAAAGAAGCGCCCATATAGACCGATGCCCCGGGCCCACACACAGCCCACCACAATCACTTACCACATCACAAACATCGCTGGATAACACTTGTGCACAACCTGGACATCACTGGACATCACTGGCTCAAAAAATAACATTCATCTTCGGTGGTCAACTGTAGAAGTATGGTAGGATGGTAGTATGGTAGTTAACTGTAGAAGTATGGTAGTATGGTAGTTAACTGTAGAAGTATGGTAGTATGGTAGTTAACTGTAGAAGTATGGTAGTATGGTAGCATGGTAGTTAACTGTAGAAGTATGGAAGGATGGTAGTTAACTATAGAAGCATGGTAGGATGGTAGTATGGTAGTTAACTGTAGAAGTATGGTAGTATGGTAGTATGGTAGTTAACTGTAGAAGTATGGAAGGATGGTAGTTAACTATAGAAGCATGGTAGGATGGTAGTATGGTAGTTAACTGTAGAAGTATGGAAGGATGGTAGTTAACTATAGAAGCATGGTAGGATGGTAGTATGGTAGTTAACTGTAGAAGTATGGAAGGATGGTAGTTAATTATAGAAGAATGGTAGGATGGTAGTATGGTAGTTAACTGTAGAAGTATGGTAGTAGGTAGTATGGTAGTTAACTGTAGAAGTATGGAAGGATGGGAGTTAACTATAGAAGCATGGTAGGATGGTAGTATGGTAGTTAACTGTAGAAGTATGGTAGTATGGTAGTTAACTGTAGAAGTACGGTAGTATAGTAGTATGGTAGTTAACTATAGAAGTATGGTAGGATGGTAGTATGGTAGTTAACTGTAGAAGTATGGTAGGATGGTAGTTAACTATAGAAGCATGGTAGGATGGTAGTATGGTAGTTAACTGTAGAAGTATGGTAGTATGATAGTATGGTAGTTAAATGTAGAAGTATGGTAGTATGGTAGTTAACTGTAGAAGTATGGAAGGATGGTAGTTAACTATAGAAGCATGGTAGGATGGTAGTATGGTAGTTAACTGTAGAAGTATGGTAGTATGGTAGTTAACTGTAGAAGTACGGTAGTATAGTAGTATGGTAGTTAACTATAGAAGTATGGTAGGATGGTAGTATGGTAGTTAACTGTAGAAGTATGGTAGGATGGTAGTTAACTATAGAAGCATGGTAGGATGGTAGTATGGTAGTTAACTGTAGAAGTATGGTAGTATGATAGTATGGTAGTTAAATGTAGAAGTATGGTAGTATGGTAGTTAACTGTAGAAGTATGGAAGGATGGTAGTTAACTATAGAAGCATGGTAGGATGGTAGTATGGTAGTTAACTGTAGAAGTATGGTAGTATGGTAGTTAACTGTAGAAGTACGGTAGTATAGTAGTATGGTAGTTAACTATAGAAGTATGGTAGGATGGTAGTATGGTAGTTAACTGTAGAAGTATGGTAGGATGGTAGTTAACTATAGAAGCATGGTAGGATGGTAGTATGGCAGTTAACTGTAGAAGTATGGTAGTATGATAGTATGGTAGTTAAATGTAGAAGTATGGTAGTATGGTAGTTAACGCTAACGACCTCTCATGAAGGAGCAACCGCTCTCAATATTTTTTCTTGATATTTCTATTCTTTCTTTCTTTCTTTCCTTTTTCTTTCTTTTTTTGTGGTGGTGGTGGTGGTAGTGGGGGGGGGGGGAGCACAAGGAGAAATTCTCAGAATGAAATACAATTTCTATCAACGTCAAACATTTTCATGATATTTCTCCCATGTTCGTAAATCATTGTTTACTGTCTGGTTTATACTGTGGGCGGCTTCCCCAGACTGGAGTGTACGAGAAGTGGAGAAGCGACACACTTGCTGAGGCCAGACGAGAGAGTCGTGAGAAGCAGCAGCAACAGCAGCAGGAGCAGCAGCAGGAGCAGCAGCAGGAGCAGCAGCAGGTGGAAGGTGTGGACAAGGAAGAACCAGTGTCAGGCAACAGTCTGGATCCCCTTAATCTGGTGCACATGCAGGGACCTCTCCTGCTGCTTCTGGTGGGACATATTGCGAGTGTTGTTGTCTTCACAACCGAGAAGATAAATAGGATCATCGAGCACAAGAACTAATGCTTACTGTTTGTACGTATATTAGGTAAAACGTGCAATAAGAAGTGAATAACATACAGTGCACACACACACACACACACACACACACACACACACACACACACACACTAGAATACCTACTCTTAGCGAGTACAATCTACCAGACTACAAAATATCTATAAGGGACAGAGAAGGTCGTGGAGGTGGAAGTACACTGTATATATAATCTTACTAAACCTTATCGAAAGTCAGATTGCAACATCTGCTGCTGCTCAACACTTGTGTGTTTACATTATCAAAGAACTCCTAAACTTCACATAAATGTCGTTTACAGACGCCCTACTCTGACAGCAGATACTAACACTGTTATGTACGAGAATTTACAATAAGAAATAAAGACTCGATCAGTCTTAGGAATTTCAATCTTCCAGATATCAAGTATCAAACTACTTCAGGTGTGGGAAATGAATCTGTCAGACTTACAACTTCGTCGAAGATAATTTTCTGTACCAAACCTTCACCCAGCCGACGTAAGCCAGTATCCTTGATTTAGTTCTTGCATCCAAGGAGATCTTAGTAACTAATACCCGCCCATGTTGGAGAACATCTGAGCACTTGTGGTCATAACATGATTAGGTTCGACGTGATAATAAAACCGACTCCCTAAAACCAGTACTGTTATCCCTAACTTTAAAATGACGAACTTTATTGATCAGCGCGACGCATTCAAGAGTCTGACCCTTGTTCGTTCCTACCTAGAGGAATTATGGGCCAGTTTTATGCGTCAGTTTATGCACCAACAACACATGTTTATTTCCATGTACGACACAAACAATAAACCAACGACAAGCCTGAATGATACACCCAAGATATCACAAGAGCCATATGGAGCAGAAATAAAGTCTATACGCTGAAGAATCAGACAATGGCCCAGATATTGTACCGCAATGTAACACACTCAGATGGCAAGTGAAAGGTCTCATCAAAGAAACCAGGATAGAAAACGAGGTAAGTATTACAAGAGATCGCAATAAAGATCCTAGAAGATTTTATAGATGTATATAAGGAGTGGATTAGGACACTTGGTAAACAGGGAAGGGAATCCGATTGTGGACGATCAAAATATAGCAACAGCCTTGAACAAGATTTGTGGTTCTGTTTTTATGCAGGAAAACAACGACAGTGAATTTTGAGACTGATGAATAGCACTCACACAATACACGAATTTACCGTCATAGAAAAGTATTAATACAGATATTATAAGTGAAAAATCCTGATCGTTTCTGTCCACCACTGATTAAAAACGCCAAACACGAAACAGTCGGACCATTAACCCAGATTGTCGACACATCTCTCCAGGATAGAATACTCCCACAGGACTGGAGACTGGTAGACGTCACTCATATATACAGAATGGGAAGACGGGAATTGCCTGGTAATTACCGTCCTCTTAGTCTCACATCAATCATATATAAACTTCTGGAGTCAATTATTAGAGATAAAATCGTAGCCTATCTGGAACAACCCAACCTGATCAATAATACACACCATGGTTTCAGAAGACGCAGATCATGCCTTACAAACCTCCTTGAATTGTATCATACATTATTCCATGTTCATGACAAGACAAAAGCCATAGATAGAATATATCTAGACATCCAAAAAGCATTCGGCAAAGCCCGGGATTTGGGGATTACTGGTTGCGTAGGAAATTGAATAGAAGCTTGGTTATGTGATAGGAAGGAGAGAGTCGTAATGAATGGGGAATCATCACATTGGTCACCCGTTACTAGTGGAGTCCCCCAGGGATCCGTACTTGGGCCTATACTTTTCATCATTTATGTTAACAATGTTGACGTAGGGTAAATAACCTAATACTCCAAATTTGCAGACGACACAAAGATCAGCAGTGCCATATTGAATGATGAAGACAGACTAAGATTACAAGAGAATCTGAATGAAATAACTGAAGGGTCTTGTAAATGGCAATTGTCATTAAATGTCAATAAGTGTCACTTATTACTAGTAGAAAACCTTAACAACGTGTTTCATCATGAACTGATGAGCCACATGATAAAGGTCGCCTCTAGTGTGAGAGATGTAAGGGTCACTGTCTCCGACAACTTCAAGTTCTCTAAGCATTACAATAAAGTTGCTAAGAATGCGAATAGGATGTTAGGATTTATCAAGAGAAACTTTACATACAAAAGCAAAGATGTGATATTGCCGCAATACCTAAGCCTAGTTGTGGCACACCTTGAATATGCATTGGAGCTTAGGGTCCCCTACTTAAGTAATGACATTCTTAATTTGGAAGCAGCGCAGGGAAGAGCAACAAGTATTGATTGCCTCCTTGCATAATAAACCATATGAGGAGAAACTGTGAGAATTAAACTTGTTCTCCCTGGGCAAGAGGCGCCTCCAGGCAAATGAATAGAATGTTTTTCAAGATACTTAAAAGATTCAACAACGTTGATACTGAACATTTCTTTACAGTAGCGCCAGCACTACCAACGAGAGGAATTGGATTCAAATTTAATGGTCACCGAGTTAATCTGGGCCGTACGAAATATTGTTTTACCAACGACATTATTGATGCATGGGATATGCTTCCAGAAAATGTTGTTCAGAGGAAAACCCTTAAAATCTTCCAAATTAGGCCTGACCATCACTTGTCACTCTCCGGTACAGAATATTTATCATCTAATCAGTCATCATAACGTAGTGGTACATCATGCTACGTTCTCAACCACTGATCTCACCCTGGCCTGGTTGTGGTATCATGCTACAGTAATTAACCCATGTGTCACCTGCTCTGAGAGAGTAATTAAGAATGATTGTATCATTCTTGAACATCAGGAATAATATAGTCATGGTAGGTCGAGAGACTGGAGCTCAAATTTATCCCTCGTATTGTCTTTGTAAGATAAAGTGAGAGGATGCATGTCGCTGGTGATGGGATGCATAACATGTTCATTCTACCATATACCTTTACTATAAAAAAAATTTCTTCAGGCTTATAGATCCTGCAAGATATCTTTTCGATCTGTTTTCATGTGCCGGAGAGAGGGGCGGGGGGCTTCGCTTTGCTATCTATTTCTTTTAGTGTTAAGACCAAACTACCTTGGGTCTGTGTGATCTCTCTCTCTCTCTCTCTCTCTCTCTCTCTCTCTCTCTCTCTCTCTCTCTCTCTCTCTCTCTCTCTCTCTCTCTCTCTTGGCACTAATTTGCCAAAACAAGAAACCTGATTAGAAAGTCAGATCACTGGGAAACGATGAAAATCGCCAAGAATTAATGAAAATCCAAAGAGAGTGCAAGGTCATCAGACAGAGTAAACGCGAAAAAAGAATTTCCCTGAAAATTAAGAATAATCCTAAGGGATTTTTCGAATTCTTAAGAGAAAAGAAGGCAGTGAAAAGGAATTGGACCATTACGAAACGAACATGACACACTAACTACTGACGACAAGGAAATGGCTACACTTATTAATTATTACTCTAACTCTATATTCACAATTGAAGAAACATTTTGAATACCGCAACCAATGAAAGTGTTTCAAGGATCTGATGAAGAAGAATTGAAGGTTAGAGAAATAAGAGCTCTGAAGTACTTAAATACCTGGACCAATTAAATCCTAACAAATCCACTGGCCCAGATAACTTAGCTCCAAGATTTTTAAAGGAGGTCAGGAGACAGCTGATATACCACATAGCAAAAATATTCTACAAATCTCTATCGGTTGGTCAGGTGCCAACTGACTAGAAACTAGCAACTGTTACTCCTGTATATAAAAAGAAGACAAAAAGTGTGTCTTCAACTACCGCCCAATTAGCCTTACGTCAGTGTTAGATAAAATGATGGAAAGAATAATACGAGAGAAAAATTGTCACGTATCTAGATCACAAAATCATATCGGACAATTAACACGGTTTCCGGATTCGAAGATCCTGCCTGACAGGTTTGCTGGATTTTTTTTAATGATATTTATCAGAATTGGAACGAAAAAGTACCGTCTAATGGAGGATATTCAGATTTCCAAAAGGCTTTCGATAAAATACCTCACAAGAGACTTTTACATAAACTCAAGCACACGGAATCGGTGAAGAACTCTGAACGTGGATCAGAGACTGGCTTACCGGAAGAAAGCAGCGTGTAGTATTAAACGGCGAAGCCTCATATTGGCTAGACGTAACGAATGGGGTACCACAGGGGTTGGTCCTAGGCCCAATTCTTTTCATAATATACATTAATGACCTAGATCTCAGTCTCACATCTGAGATCACCAAATTTGCTGACGATACTAAACTAGGAGGTAGAGCTGTAAACGGGAGGGACTGCGAAACTATTCAGAGATCTTGACCTACTAGCCGAGTGGTCAGACAGATGGCAAACGAAGTTTAATATAGACAAGTGTAAAGTTATGCACTTTGGAGACAAGAATATACGTTACAACTACAAACTATTCGGAAACTCTCCAATTAAAGTGAATAAAGAAAAGGCCCTTGGAGTTGTCATTAACATCAATTTGAAATACACTAGTGTCAAGCAGCAAGTAAAAAAGGTTACCAAATGTTACGTTTCATAGCCAGGAACATAGACTACAAGACACCAGAAACTATTCTCACACTTTATAATTCTTTATCAAGACAACACCTTGAATATGCATTCCAGTTTTGGTCCTCAATCTATAAAAAAAGACGAGGAAATTTAAGAGCAAGTGCAAAGATGCACGACAAAACTAATCCCATCCCTTACAAATCTGGCACACGAAGAGACGCTAAATGGATTGGATCTCTTGTCCCTTTAAAAAAAAAAAAAAGATAGACTTCGCGGCAAGTTAATCCAAGTTTTCAAAATTCTGAAACAGTTCGATAACCTAAACCACGAACATCTTTTCGAAATACAAAAAAAATACAGTTACCAGGGCAAATGGAATAAGACTCAAAGCTAATGGATGAAGTGCGGACGTGGGAAAAAGCTTCTTTTCCTACAGGTGTGTTGAGCACCTGAGTGAGTCACTGTCGTTTAGACAAACATTCTATGAATTCAGGTGTACTCTGAGAATAACGCAAGAAATAAATTGTATAAACGACAGCAGTAACGGAGACAATAGAAGGCTAATGTACAGCAGCGAGGAGTCGGTGATAGATTAAAAAACTGTTGAGCGGAATCACATTTTCTCGTCAAGTTAACCCCTTCTTTTTTAACCAATCAACCCAACCGTGCGCCAGTCACATCTGTTGTCTGTCTTTTTCAAACAAACTCATGTAAACGCATCCACCCTTCTCCGCACAACCTTATCTATAGCAAATGCTTCCCAAACATAGAATATTATTGGAACCACTATTCCTTCAAACATTCCCATTTTTGTCCTCCCACTAACGTTCTCTTGCTCTACACATTCTTCATCGCTTCAAGAGCCTTCGCCCCCTCCCCAACCCTATGACTCACTTCCGCTCCCAAGGTTCAACTAGCTGCCACGTCCACTGCCAGATATCTAAGAAAGTTCCCTTCCTCCATTCTTTTTTTCTTTATTTAAACTTACCTCCCAACGCTCTTATCCCTTAACCCTGCTGAACCTAATAAACTTGCTTTTATTCACATTCACTCTCAACTTTCTCCTTTCGCATACTCTTCCAAACTCAGTCAACAACCTCTGCAATTTCTCACTCGAATCAGCCACTAGATGTGTATCATCAGCAAACAAAAGCTGACTCACTTCCCAAGTCCTCTCATTCTCAACAGACTGCGTACTCGCCCCTCTCTCCAAGAATTTTGTATTTACCTCCTTCACCACACCCCTACAACAGAAAGACCTTCCTACTCGTACACAAGCCTTATGCCCTTGATAAAAGCTCGCAACTGCTTCTAGCATCGTATCTCCTGTACCATATATTCTGGAGAACTTCCGGAAAGCATCTCTATCAACTCTACAGTATGCGCTCCCCAGATCCATGAATGCCACATATAAATCCATCAATTTTCATAAGTATATTTCTTATTCAATCTGATACTCTGTACATGCCTTTACCTTTTCAATCAACACCTTCATAAACACCTTACCAGGTATATTCAACAAACGTATACCTCCATACATAGCAAATATACAAACATTCTTATAATCCTTAGGCACTTCTCCATGACAACCAATCAACAACACAGTCACCCACTTTCTTTATATATATATATATATATATATATATTTTTTTTTTATTATACTTTGTCGCTGTCTCCCGCGTTTGCGAGGTAGCGCAAGGAAACAGACAAAAGAAATGGCCCAACCTCCCCCCCATACACATGTATATACATACGTCCACACACGCAAATATACATACCTACACAGCTTTCCATGGTTTACCCCAGACGCTTCACATGCCCTGATTCAATCCACTGACAGCACGTCAACCCCGGTATACCACATCGCTCCAATTCACTCTATTCCTTGCCCTCCTTTCACCCTCCTGCATGTTCAGGCCCCGATCACACAAAATCTTTTTCACTCCATCTTTCCACCTCCAATTTGGTCTCCCTCTTCTCCTTGTTCCCTCCACCTCCGACACATATATCCTCTTGGTCAATCTTTCCTCACTCATCCTCTCCATGTGCCCAAACCACTTCAAAACACCCTCTTCTGCTCTCTCAACCACGCTCTTTTTATTTCCACACATCTCTCTTACCCTTACGTTACTCACTCGATCAAACCACCTCACACCACACATTGTCCTCAAACATCTCATTTCCAGCACATCCATCCTCCTGCGCACAACTCTATCCATAGCCCACGCCTCGCAACCATACAACATTGTTGGAACCACTATTCCTTCAAACATACCCATTTTTGCTTTCCGAGATAATGTTCTCGACTTCCACACATTCTTCAAGGCCCCCAGGATTTTCGCCCCCTCCCCCACCCTATGATCCACTTCCTCTTCCATGGTTCCATCAGCTGCCAGATCCACTCCCAGATATCTAAAACACTTCACTTCCTCCAGTTTTTCTCCATTCAAACTCACCTCCCAATTGACTTGACCCTCAACCCTACTGTACCTAATAACCTTGCTCTTATTCACATTTACTCTTAACTTTCTTCTTCCACACACTTTACCAAACTCAGTCACCAGCTTCTGCAGTTTCTCACATGAATCAGCCACCAGCGCTGTATCATCAGCGAACAACAACTGACTCACTTCCCAAGCTCTCTCATCCCCAACAGACTTCATACTTGCCCCTCTTTCCAAAACTCTTGCATTTACCTCCCTAACAACCCCATCCATAAACAAATTAAACAACCATGGAGACATCACACACCCCTGCCGCAAACCTACATTCACTGAGAACCAATCACTTTCCTCTCTTCCTACACGTACACATGCCTTACATCCTCGATAAAAACTTTTCACTGCTTCTAACAACTTTCCTCCCACACCATATATTCTTAATACCTTCCACAGAGCATCTCTATCAACTCTATCATATGCCTTCTCCAGATCCATAAATGCTACATACAAATCCATTTGCTTTTCTAAGTACTTCTCACATACATTCTTCAAAGCAAACACCTGATCCACACATCCTCTACCACTTCTGAAACCGCACTGCTCTTCCCCAATCTGATGCTCTGTACATGCCTTCACCCTCTCAATCAATACCCTCCCATATAATTTACCAGGAATACTCAACAAACTTATACCTCTGTAATTTGAGCACTCACTCTTATCCCCTTTGCCTTTGTACAATGGCACTATGCACGCATTCCGCCAATCCTCAGGCACCTCACCATGAGTCATACATACATTAAATAACCTTACCAACCAGTCAACAATACAGTCACCCCCTTTCTTAATAAATTCCACTGCGATACCATCCAAACCTGCTGCCTTGCCGGCTTTCATCTTCCGCAAAGCTTTTACTACCTCTTCTCTGTTTACCAAATCATTTTCCCTAACCCTCTCACTTTGCACACCACCTCGACCAAAACACCCTATATCTGCCACTCTGTCATCAGACACATTCAACAAACCTTCAAAATACTCATTCCATCTCCTTCTCACATCACCGCTACTTGTTATCACCTCCCCATTTACGCCCTTCACTGAAGTTCCCATTTGCTCCCTTGTCTTACGCACCCTATTTACCTCCTTCCAGAACATCTTTTTATTCTCCCTAAAATTTACTGATAGTCTCTCACCCCAACTCTCATTTGCCCTTTTTTTCACCTCTTGCACCTTTCTCTTGACCTCCTGTCTCTTTCTTTTATACTTCTCCCACTCAATTGCATTTTTTCCCTGCAAAAATCGTCCAAATGCCTCTCTCTTCTCTTTCACTAATACTCTTACTTCTTCATCCCACCACTCACTACCCTTTCTAAACAGCCCACCTCCCACTCTTCTCATGCCACAAGCATCTTTTGCGCAATCCATCACTGATTCCCTAAATACATCCCATTCCTCCCCCACTCCCCTTACTTCCATTGTTCTCACCTTTTTCCATTCTGTACTCAGTCTCTCCTGGTACTTCCCCACACAGGTCTCCTTCCCAAGCTCACTTACTCTCACCACCTTCTTCACCCCAACATTCACTCCTCTTTTCTGAAAACCCATACTAATCTTCACCTTAGCCTCCACAAGATAATGATCAGACATCCCTCCAGTTGCACCTCTCAGCACATTAACATCCAAAAGTCTCTCTTTCGCACGCCTGTCAATTAACACGTAATCCAATAACGCTCTCTGGCCATCTCTCCTACTTACATAAGTATACTTATGTATATCTCGCTTTTCCATAGCCAGAGGTTGAACCATTATGTGACATTCATTTTTTTTTCATTCATTTCAAGCTAAAAGTTTGTTTTCTAAATTGTTTCTTACATTTTTCATATGTATATATATGTATGTGTGTGTGTGTGTGTGTGTATGTGCATATGTGTGTGTGTGTGTGTGTGTGTGTGTATATGTATATATATATGTATATTATCCCTGGGGATAGGGGTGAAAGAATACTTCCCACGTATTCCTCGCGTGTCGTAGAAAGCGACTAGAGGGGACGGGAGCGGGGGGCCGGAAATCCTCCCCTCCTTGTATTAACTTTCTAAAATGGGAAACAGAAGAAGGAGTCACGCGGGGAGTGATCATCCTCCTCGAAGGCTCAGAGTGGGGTGCCTAAATGTGTGTGGATGTAACCAAGATGTGAAAAAAGGAGAGATAGGTAGTATGTTTGAGGAAAGGAACCTGGATGTTTTGGCTCTGAGTGAAACGAAGCTCAAGGGTAAAGGGGAAGAGTGGTTTGGAAATGTCTGGGGAGTGAAGTCAGGGGTTAGTGAGAGGACAAGAGCAAGGGAAGGAGTAGCAATACTCCTGAAACAGGAGTTGTGGGAGTATGTGATAGAATGTAAGAAAGTAAATTCTCGATTAATATGGGTAAAAGTGAAAGTTGATGGAGAGAGGTGGGTGATTATTGGTGCATATGCACCTGGGCATGAGAAGAAAGATCATGAGAGGCAAGTGTTTTGGGAGCAGCTAAATGAGTGTGTTAGCGGTTTTGATGCACGAGACCGGGTTATAGTGATGGGTGATTTGAATGCAAAGGTGAGTAATGTGGCAGTTGAGGGAATAATTGGTATGCATGGGGTGTTCAGTGTTGTAAATGGAAATGGTGAAGAGCTTGTAGATTTATGTGCTGAAAAAGGACTGATGATTGGGAATACCTGGTTTAAAAAGTATATATATATATATGTATATTATCCCTGGGGATAGGGGTGAAAGAATACTTCCCACGCATTCCTCGCGTGTCGTAGAAAGCGACTAGAGGGGACGGGAGCGGGGGGCCAGAAATCCTCCCCTCCTTGTACTTTTTTTTTTTTTAACTTTCTAAAATGGGAAACAGAAGAAGGAGTCACGCGGGTAGTGCTCATACTCCTCGAAGGCTCAGATTGGGGTGCCTAAATGTGTGTGGATGTAACCAAGATGTGAAAAAAGGAGAGATAGGTAGTATGTTTGATGAAAGGAACCTGGATGTTTTGGCTCTGAGTGAAACGAAGCTCAAGGGTGAAGGGGAAGAGTGGTTTGGGAATGTCTTGGGAGTAAAGTCAGGGGTTAGTGAGAGGACAAGAGCAAGGGAAGGAGTAGCAGTACTCCTGAAACAGGAGTTGTGGGAGTACGTGATAGAATGTAAGAAAGTAAATTCTCGATTAATATGGGTAAAACTGAAAGTTGATGGAGAGAGATGGGTGATTATTGGTGCATATGCACCTGGGCATGAGAAGAAAGATCATGAGAGGCAAGTGCTTTGGGAGCAGCTGAATGAGTGTGTTAGTGGTTTTGATGCACGAGACCGGGTTATAGTGATGGGTGATTTGAATGCAAAGGTGAGTAATGTGGCAGTTGAGGGAATAATTGGTATACATGGGGTGTTCAGTGTTGTAAATGGAAATGGTGAAGAGCTTGTAGATTTATGTGCTGAAAAAGGACTGATGATTGGGAATACCTGGTTTAAAAAGCGAGATATACATAAGTATACTTATGTAAGTAGGAGAGATGGCCAGAGAGCGTTATTGGATTACGTGTTAATTGACAGGCGCGCGAAAGAGAGACTTTTGGATATTAATGTGCTGAGAGGTGCAACTGGAGGGATGTCTGATCATTATCTTGTGGAGGCTAAGGTGAAGATTTGTATGGGTTTTCAGAAAAAAAGAGTGAATGTTGGGGTGAAGAGGGTGGTGAGAGTAAGTGAGCTTGGGAAGGAGACTTGTGTGAGGAAGTACCAGGAGAGACTGAGTACAGAATGGAAAAAGGTGAGAACAATGGAAGTAAGGGGAGTGGGGGAGGAATGGGATGTATTTAGGGTATCAGTGATGGATTGCGCAAAAGATGCTTGTGGCATGAGAAGAGTGGGAGGTGGGTTGATTAGAAAGGGTAGTGAGTGGTGGGATGAAGAAGTAAGAGTATTAGTGAAAGAGAAGAGAGAGGCATTTGGACGATTTTTGCAGGGAAAAAATGCAGTTGAGTGAGAGACGTATAAAAGAAAGAGACAGGAGGTCAAGAGAAAGGTGCCTTGATTCAATCCACTGACAGCACGTCAACCCCGGTATACCACATCGCTCCAATTCACTCTATTCCTTGCCCTCCTTTCACCCTCCTGCATGTTCAGGCCCCGATCGCACAAAATCTTTTTCACTCCATCTTTCCACCTCCAATTTGGTCTCCCTCTTCTCCTTGTTCCCTCCACCTCCGACACATATATCCTCTTGGTCAATCTTTCCTCACTCATCCTCTCCATGTGCCCAAACCACTTCAAAACACCCTCTTCTGCTCTCTCAACCACGCTCTTTTTATTTCCACACATCTCTCTTACCCTTACGTTACTCACTCGATCAAACCACCTCACACCACATATTGTCCTCAAACATCTCATTTCCAGCACATCCATCCTCCTGCGCACAACTCTATCCATAGCCCACGCCTCGCAACCATACAACATTGTTGGAACCACTATTCCTTCAAACATACCCATTTTTCCTTTCCGAGATAATGTTCTCGACTTCCACACATTCTTCAAGGCCCCCAGAATTTTCGCCCCCTCCCCCATCCTATGATCCACTTCCGCTTCCATGGTTCCATCCGCTGCCAGATCCACTCCCAGATATCTAAAACACTTCACTTCCTCCAGTTTTTCTCCATTCAAACTCACCTCCCAATTGACTTGACCCTCAACCCTACTGTACCTAATAACCTTGCTCTTATTCACATTTACTCTTAACTTTCTTCTTCCACACACTTTACCAAACTCAGTCACCAGGTTCTGCAGTTTCTCACATGAATCAGCCACCAGCGCTGTATCATCAGCGAACAACAACTGACTCACTTCCCAAGCTCTCTCATCCCCAACAGACTTCATACTTGCCCCTCTTTCCAAAACTCTTGCATTTACCTCCCTAACAACCCCATCCATAAACAAATTAAACAACCATGGAGACATCACACACCCCTGCCGCAAACCTACATTCACTGAGAACCAATCACTTTCCTCTCTTCCTACACGTACACATGCCTTACATCCTCGATAAAAACTTTTCACTGCTTCTAACAACTTTCCTCCCACACCATATATTCTTAATACCTTCCACAGAGCATCTCTATCAACTCTATCATATGCCTTCTCCAGATCCATAAATGCTACATACAAATCCATTTGCTTTTCTAAGTATTTCTCACATACATTCTTCAAAGCAAACACCTGATGCACACATCCTCTACCACTTCTGAAACCACACTGCTCTTCCCCAATCTGATACTCTGTACATGCCTTCACCCTCTCAATCAATACCCTCCCATATAATTTACCAGGAATACTCAACAAACTTATACCTCTGTAATTTGAGCACTCACTCTTATCCCCTTTGCCTTTGTACAATGGCACTATGCACGAATTCCGCCAATCCTCAGGCACCTCACCATGAGTCATACATACATTAAATAACCTTACCAACCAGTCAACAATACAGTCACCCCCTTTTTTAATAAATTCCACTGCAATACCATCAAAACCTGCTGCCTTGCCGGCTTTCATCTTCCGCAAAGCTTTCACTACCTCTTCTCTGTTTACCAAATCATTTTCCCTAACCCTCTCACTTTGCACACCACCTCGACCAAAACACCCTATATCTGCCACTCTATCATCAAACACATTCAACAAACCTTCAAAATACTCACTCCATCTCCTTCTCACATCACCACATATATATATATATTGTATGTTCTATGAAGGTGCGCGTTCATATACACTTTATTCGTATTCATATAACTCCGCGTTGTACAGTCAGGTTCGGTAAAACTCTATCAGCTGGCTATGTGTTCTGTTCGGAAACAACCGATAGACCCCGTTGCTCACTATTGTGAGACGAAGGGTATTCGAGTACTTAGTATTTCGAATAGTTGTTTCCTATTATACAGTCCCTTAGCCTAGCGGTTAGCATGCCTGCCTCTTGCACAAGGGGTCCCAGATTCGATCCTGGCTGTTGGAGCTTTGTATGTTCTATGAAGGTGCGCGTTCATATACACTTTATTCGTATTCATATAACTCCGCGTTGTACAGTCAGGTTCGGTAAAACGCTATCAGCTGGCTATGTGTTCTGCTCGGAAACAACCGATAGACCCCGTTGCTCACTATTGTGAGACGAAGGGTATTCGAGTACTTAGTATTTCGAATAGTTGTTTCCTATTATACAGTCCCTTAGCCTAGCGGTTAGCATGCCTGCCTCTTGCACAAGGGGTCCCAGGTTCGATCCTGGCTGTTGGAGCTTTGTATGTTCTATGAAGGTGCGCGTTCATATACACTTTATTCGTATTCATATAACTCCGCGTTGTACAGTCAGGTTCGGTAAAACGCTATCAGCTGGCTATGTGTTCTGTTCGGAAACAACCGATAGACCCCGTTGCTCACCATTGTGAGACGAAGGGTATTCGAGTACTTAGTATTTCGAATAGTTGTTTCCTATTATACAGTCCCTTAGCCTAGCGGTTAGCATGCCTGCCTCTTGCACAAGGGGTCCCAGGTTCGATCCTGGCTGTTGGAGCTTAGTATGTTCTATGAAGGTGCGCGTTCATATACACTTTATTCGTATTCATATAACTCCGCGTTGTACAGTCAGGTTCGGTAAAACGCTATCAGCTGGCTATGTGTTCTGTTCGAAAACAACCGATAGACCCCGTTGCTCACCATTGTGAGACGAAGGGTATTCGAGTACTTAGTATTTCGAATAGTTGTTTCCTATTATACAGTCCCTTAGCCTAGCGGTTACATGCCTGCCTCTTCCACAAGGGGTCCCAGGTTCGATCCTGGCTGTTGGAGCTTTGTATGTTCTATGAAGGTGCGCGTTAATATACACTTTATTCGTATATATATATATATATATATATATATATATATATATATATATATATATATATATATATATACATATGTATATATATATATATATATATATATATATATATATATATATATATATATATATATATAATTATCCCTGGGAATAGGAGAGAAAGAATACTTCCCACGCATTCCTCACGTGTCGCAGAAGGCGACTAAAGGGGACGGGAGCGGGGGGCCAGAAACCTTCCCCTCCTTGTATTTTAACTTTCTAAAACGGGAAACAAAAGAAGGAGTCACGCGGGAAGTGCTCATCCTCCTCAAAGGCTCAGATTGGGGTGTCCAAATGTGTGTGGATGTAACTAAGATGAGAAAAAAGGAGAGATATGTAGTATGTTTCAGGAAAGGAACCTGGATGTCTTGGCTCTGAGTGAAACGAAGCTCAAGGGTAAAGGGGAAGAGTGGTTTGGGAATGTCTTGGGAGTAAAGTCAGGGGTTAGTGAGAGGACAAGAGCAAGGGAAGGAGTAGCACTACTCCTGAAACAGGAGTTGTGGGAGTATGTGATAGAGTGTAAGAAAGTAAATTCTAGACTGATATGGGTAAAACTGAAAGTTGATGGAGAGAGATGGGTGATTATTGGCGCATATGCATCTGGGAATGAGAAGAAAGATCATGAGAGGAAAGTGTTTTGGGAGCAGCTGAATGAGTGTGTTAGTGGTTTTGATGCACAAGACCGGGTTATAGTGATGGGTGATTTGAATGCAAAGGTGAGTTATGTGGCAGTTGAGGGAATAATTGGTATACATGGAGTGTTCAGTGTTGTAAATGGAAATGGTGAAGAGCTTGTAGATTTATGTGCTGAAAAAGGACTGGTGATTGGGAATACCTGGTTTAAAAAGCGAGATATACATAATTATACGTATGTAAGTAGGAGAGATGGCCAGAGAGCGTTATTGGATTACGTGTTAATTGACAGGTGCGCGAAAGAGAGACTTTTGGATGTTAATGTGCTGAGAGGTGAAACTGAAGGGATGTCTGATCATTATCTTGTGGAGGCGAAGGTGAAGATTTGTAGAGGTTTTCAGAAAAGAAGAGAGAATGTTGGGGTGAAGAGAGTGGTGAGAGTAAGTGAGCTTGGGAAGGAGACTTGTGTGAGTAAGTACCAGGAGAGACTGAGTACAGAATGGAAAAAGGTGAGAACAAGGGAGGTGAGGTGAGTGGGGGAGGAATGGGATGTATTCAGGGAAGCAGTGATGGCTTCCGCAAAAGAAGCTTGTGGCATGAGAAGCGTGGGAGGTGGGTTGATTAGAAAGGGTAGTGAGTGTTCAGGCCCCGATCACTCAAAATCTTTTTCAATCCATCTTTCAACCTCCAATTTGGTCTCCCACTTCTCCTCGTTCCCTCCACTTCTGACACATATATCCTCTTGGTCAATTTTCCCTCACTCACTCTCTCCATGTGACCAAACCATTTCAAAACACCCTCCTCTGCTCTCTCAACCACACTCTTTTTATTATCACACATCTCTCTTACCCTTTCATTACTTACTCGATCAAACCACCTCACACCACATATTGTCCTCAAACATCTCATTTCCAACACATCCACCCTCCTCCGCACAACTCTATCTATAGCCCACGCCTCGCAACTGTATAACACTGTTGGAACCGCTATTCCTTCAAACATACCCATTTTTCCTTTCCGAGATAACGTTCTCGACTTCCAAACATTTTTCAACGCTCCTAGAACTTTCGCCCCCTCCCCTACCCTATGACTCACTTCCGCTTCCATGGTTCCATCCGCTGCCAAATCCACTCCCAGATATCTAAAACACTTCACTTCCTCCAGTTTTTCTCCATTCAAAATTACCTCCCAGTTGACTTGTCCCTCAACCATACTGTACCTAATAACTTTGCTGTTATTCACATTTACTCTCAGCTTTCTTCTTTCAAACACTTTACCAAACTCGGTCACCAGCTTCTGCAGTTTCTCACACGAATCAGCCACCAGCGTTATATCATCAGCGAACAACAACTGACTCACTTTCCAAGCTCTCTCATCCACAACAGACTCCATACTTGCCCCTCTTTCCAAAACTCTTGCATTCACCGCCCTAACAACCCCATCAATAAACAAATCAAACAGCCATGGAGACATCACACACCCCTGCCACAAACCTACATTCACTGAGAACCAATCACTTTCCTCTCTTCCTACACGTACACATGCCCTACATCTTCGATAAAAACTTTTCACTGCTTCTAACAACTTAACTCCCACACCACATATTCTTAATACCTTCCACAGAGCATCTCTATCAACTCTGTCATATGCCTTCTCCAGATTCATAAATGCTACATATAAATCCATTTGCTTTTCTAAGTATTTCTCTCATACATTCTTCAAAGCAAACACCTGATCCACACATCCTCCACCACTTCTGAACCACACTGCTCTTCTCCAATCTGATGCTCTGTACATGCCTTCACCCTCTCGATCAATACCCTCCCATATAATTTCCCAGAAATACTTAAACTTATACCTCTGTAATTGTAAATTTTCTATTATTCTATGGATTTTCTTTGTTTTATGCTAATATCATCTTGTGTTTATTTACTTCATTCTGATACCAGTTTTCATAGTATATTATGTAGTTTTGGTTCTTATTATTTGGACTTCAATTCACTCTTGCATTTTGGCTTTACCAGTCTAGGTACAGCAAAAATGCCTGTAATATTACTAATTCCTAGAAACTGTTTCATTGTGTGAATTTGCTATGTACTGTACTCCTGTGGTTGCCTTGTTCTTTGTACCTTTCATTAAACCAATAATTTTCTTATGTATTCCTCTCATTGCTATTATCTAATTGTTTTATGTATTAAACCATTGTTAGGTCATCTAATGCCACATTTTACTTCTTGTACATTCCGGCATGAAGGATATTATATGGGAAATCTTAACTGCCATAAGCTTAACAACAATATTTTTCCTTAGTGAGCTTAAGAATATTTTTCCCTTTAGTGAGGTCAACAGTATCTCTTTCCCGTTTAGTATACTTAATAATATATTTCCCTTTACTATTCCTCCAGCTATGTCTGTTCAGAAAGACTAACACAAAAATGATCTTTACACTTCCAAAGTGATGTAATATGATGAAAGGACTAAAAAATATGAGAGCATACCAACCTCTTTAAAGCTACCACCTGATCAGTTTTAGACTTGTCATTCACTAGTGCAAAGTTCATTTTTGTGCAGTGTGTATATAGGGTTATACTTGGGCGATTATATATATATATATATACACATGTGTATGTGGGTGGGTTGGGCCATTCTTTCATCTGCTTCCTTGCACTACCTCGCTGACGTGGGACATGGCGATTAAGTATGATGAATAAATAACTTGGGCATCTTACGAATTCACACATCTTATAAGTTCACAACAGGGAGGTAATGGCCAGGTTCATCTCCCAACTACTAATGCAAGCTTATGTCATGTGCTCATAGTGCCAAGTGTATCAAAATGCACTACTCCAGTAGATGTTCTAATTGCAGTCATTGGTATCACTACTGCACATCACTATCATCTAGTAGAGACAACTCAGAACATTGGACGTACAGCAACTATTCAGAAAACAACTTACAAAACTCCGTTACAAACACCTTCACCACGAGCACAAATTTCCTATAAACAACATTACAGAATGCACATTCTCAGTCTTCATAAACCGATCATTCTACTCCACAGAACTGCGATGACAAACTAAAGAATTTGCAATTCAGTGCTCGTAACATCAAGAACAAACACACACAAATACTCAGCCAACTAAGAGAATGCAGTATCCATGTAGAACTCATCTAAGAAACCAGTCACATCCAGATCTGTCCTCCCACCTTTCTAACCTCACACAGCTGTAAGAAATTACAGACAACAGGGACAAGGGGGAGGTACCCATCATGCTTTTCCACCAAACCATAATATTTTCCACAACTGACCACAGAACAGCTGACACACTACAACAACACACGAGAAATACAGCAGCAGCTGCAACATAATCAACATCTGCATACCTTCTCACTCCACATACCCCACATGCTACACTGCCCAACAACTAAACCACAGTAGGATGCTCCCACTATTTAAGATTTGAATATCCACTTGGTTCAGCATTCACACTTATGATCCCTAAGGTGAACTCCTTATAAACCAACTGCAACTTGTCAGTATCCTTAACCCATGCAACCACCCAACCAGACTCCCAGTCCACCACTTCCTGCAGCTGTCCTTGTGAAAAATCACATTCAGCTCACACCAACATTACATAAAAGGATGCAACAGGAACTTTCCTCTGACCACTTGCCCATCCTGAGCACAATCCATTCAGGAGAATACAGGAAAGCAGACTGGCCAGCCATCATACAGCACATGGAAAAAAAGCTTTAAAACATCAGTATAGATGATGTTTCATTCCTAGATTATGCAGTCTCACAGTCATCTGGACCTCCAAATAAACCAGCAAAAAGCACATAAGACAAGGGAATAGAAAGAAATTACCTCAAATTTCTCCACATAAGTTACTTCCTATACATCCCAACTGGAACCCCCTCAAGGGGATGGCCACGGCAATAGAGTTTACATAACCAGTGAAATCCAGGGTCGCTTTTTACCCTTTAGTGCCTCACCCTCAACAGGCCACTGGCAGAGGGCAGTTTTAATGCAGTATTTGCAGAGGCTCCTTCCTAATGTCCCTACCTAATGCTTCTGCTTCATGTTCCCACCTACTAGTACCAAATGTTTCTACCTAATGCTCCTGCCTGAATGTTCCTACCTATCACTTCAGTCTATTGCTCCTAACATTTTGCTAAAAGGCAGGGCTAACACAGAGCGCTCACTGTAAGAAATCTAGTTACAAAGAATGAACTGTGTGAGTGAAGTGCTGTCAAGTGTTATGTATGACAAGGAGAGACTGTATATTTGTAGACAGAATGCCAGTAGTCCATATGTGGGTGAGGCAGAAACAAAAGACAGCTATATCGGTCAGAGGAGTCAACTTGACAACCACTGAAGTCTTGCCTCACTACTCAGGCTCTACTAACCCTCGGGACACCCAGACAGGTAGTGCTGGTTATGTACCTCCCTGGTTGTTGGATGCGTAATAACCTACTCCCATAAGTTACACTCCTGGTAAAGTGAAGATAGTAATTCAGACGTAACCACTCACCATTAATAGAAATCGGAGAGAAAGTTTGAATCTTTAAATAACACCATCAGAGACAAACTGATAACTAGCACTCCTTCAACACAGTGAACCAAAACACCCACAGCACCCAACCCTGGCACACAAAGAAAATCCACTCACCTCACCAGTACCCACTCATGAAGCACTCCAGATTCATTCCAATAAAATCCCTTCTCCCAAAGAACTTACAAACATACTCATGAGAAAATTCTCAAAAATTACCCAAAAACCAGTCTCGCCTCTTAACAGGAAAGTTGTGAAAAATCTACCCATCATCTGTACAGAAACAATCACTCACCTACCCTTCACTCACACTGATACAAGCAATGACTTTAACATCTTAAGGAAATTTCCTCCTACAGGCCTTGATAACATAACAGACTTTCACATATAACACTATGGCCCATTTGCTGATGGGTTGGGAAGTCGCTCACCAACATGCTCTGGAACTGGATCAAATGCAGTAGTCACAACCAGTCTTCCACCACCTACAATAGTGTACCTGGACTAAAGTTCTGCAGATTTTACCGATGTAATGAAGTGAAAAATTAAGGTTTTTCTTAGTCATTATGTTAAAATCTTGAATTCTTTTTTAGTCTATTTAGCCTGGGAGGCAACTCATACGAGGTTGTGGCATATGAGCACATTCCAAAAAAATGGGTTGTAAAGATAACATATTGACCTTAACAGGACACTCCAAAATGTACGATTTTTTGAGAAAATACGTAAATATTGTGTTAGGGATGAATGTTTCATAATTAAAGGTTCACCTAAGGATTCAAAAAGCTTCCATTAGTTTCTTATGTATATCCTCACTGCTCTGATATATGTAGAAAGGGTACCTTTAATAGAGGTTATATCTTAACATCCTTTCAGTTCTATGTAGCCCTTAAACTTGCACCTTTAAAATGCTTTTTTGTTGCCTATTTTCTTTGTGGTGACTTTCGAAGGTATATCTGAAGGCAAGCCTGCCATCATATTGATGAATCTATTAAGTCTTGTAGCACAATAGATGCTGCTGTCCTCAAGGAAAATGATTTGTAGGTAGAAAAAAAGATAAAGAATAATCATCTAAGATTATATTCAAGAGAACTGATATAACACAGAGTTTGTTGTGCAACTATGTAGCTATTTTCCTGAAGATGGAAAGTACAGTTGGTTACTTCTCAGAATCTTGCCCTGATCCCTTGCTTGCAGAATTCAAAATGAAGTGCATTAAGAAGTTGCAGCAAATGATGGAGAAGGAATACACTTGAGCATACAGGTCCTTGACCAGGAGGCATCATAATTTGTAGAAACTCCCAACCACTCCTCAGATAAGTCAGCAGAGCATGCAGTCTCAGCCATCTTGTTCAGACCAACAGCTCCAACTATTGCAAGGTCAGACTTAAATGAAACTTTTCTTAGTATCTATCTATATTCTATTATACTCAGTCGCTAGTCTCCCGCGTTAGCAAGGTAGCACAAGGAAACAGACGAAAGAATGGAGAGGTAATAACAAATAGTGGTGAAGTGAGGAGATGGAGTGAGTATTTTGAAGGTTTGTTGAATGTGTTTGAAGATAGAGTGGCAGATATAGGGTGTTTGGTCAAAGTGGTGTGTGAAGTGAGAGGGTCAGGGAGAATGGTTTGGTAAAAAGAAAAGAGTTAGTGAAAGCTTTGCAGAAGATGAAAGCCAGCAAGGTGGCGGGTTTGGATGGTATTGCAACGGAATTTAATAAAACAGGCGGTGACTGTGTTGTTGACTGGTTGGTGAGGATAGTCAATGTATGTATGGTTCATGGTGAAGTGCCTGATGATTGGCAGAATGCATGTATAGTGCCATTGTAAAAAGGCAAAGGGGATAAAGGTGAATGTTCAAATTACAGAGGTATAAGTTTGTTGAGTATTCCTGGGAAATTACATGGGAAGGTATTGATTGAGAGGGTAAAGGCATGTACAGAGCATCAGATTGGGGAAGACCAGTGTGGTTTCAGAATGGGTACAGGTTATGTGGATCAGGTGTTTCCTTTGAAGAATGTATGTGAGAAATACTTGGAAAAACAGATGGATTTGTATGGAGCATTTATGGATACTTGCTACCTTCACCCATTCTCGTTGCCACCCCACCACACATGAAATGGCATCCCCTCTCCCCGCGCGCATGCGTCGTTGTGCTAGAAAAAGACAACAAAGGCCACATTCGTTCACAATGTCTCTAGCTGTCATGTGTAATGCACTGAAACCACAGTTCCCTTTCCACATGTAGGCCCCACAAAACTTTCCATGGTCTGTTCCAGATGCTTCACATGCCCTGGTTCGATCCACTAACAGCACGTCGACCCGGAACATCACATCGTTCTAATTTATTCTATTCCTTGCACGCCCTTCACCCTCCTATATGTTCAGGCCCTGATTGCTGAAAATCCTTTTCATTCCATCCTTCCACCTCCAATTCAACCTTGTTTCCTCTACCTCTGACACATATATCCTCTTTGTCGATCTCTCCTAACTCATTCTCTCTCTTCATGTGACCACACCATTTCAATACACCCTCTTCTTCTCTCAACCACACTCTTTTTATTACCACATATTTCTCTTACCCTTTCATTACTTACTCGATCAAACCACGTCACACCACATATTGTCCTTAAACATCTCATTTCCAACACATCCACCCTCCTCTGCACAACCCTATTCATAGCCCACACATCGCAACCATATAACATTGCTGATACCACTAATCCTTCAAAAATACCCATTTTTGCTCTCCGAAATAACATTCTCGCCTTCCAGACATTCTTCCACGCTCTCAAAACCTTCGCCCCCTCCCACATCCTGTGACTCACTTCCGCTTCCATGGTTCCATTTCCTGCTAAATCCACTAACAGATATCTAAAACACTTCACTTCCTCCAGTTTTTCTCCATTCAAACTTTAAACTTTAAATGATCATTATGATGGAGAAACTGATGCAGGTGTTTCACTGGTTTCATTTCATTGTTTCATTTCTTTTTCAGGTCACAACGAAGGTGTTGAAACTGACGAACGTATTTCATGCATTAGGTAGGTGGAGAACTGACATGTTTCATTCGTCACTTAAGTGATGCAACCGAAACGTTTTAATGGCCTCTTCAGCTGAAAATGGCGTATGCTTTACTTGGTCACTAGGAAGGTGGTGAAACTGATCCAGGTGTTGCAATGGTCACCTGGAGGATGGTTAAACTGACGCAGGTGTTTCATTGGTCACTCAAAAGGTGTTGAAAGCGACGCGTCTCACTGGTCACAGGTGGTGAAACTGACACGTGTATCATTGATCACTTGAAAGGTGGTAAAATTAATGCAGGCATTAAACTGGTAGATAGAAAAGGTGGTGAAATGCAAGTATTTCACTAAGTTGGTGTAATGAAAGCGTTTCATTGGTCACTAGGAAGGTAATGAAACATGCATGTCTCTGGTTACTTAGGTGATGAAACATTCGTTTCGGTGGTCACTAGGAGGATGGTGAAATGCCTGTTTCAGTCGTCACCAGGTGGTGAAACACACGTTTCATTTGTCACGGATATTGGTGAAACAGACGTATTTCAATGGTCACTTGTAAAGGGGTGAAACTATCGAATTTCATTAGTCATTAAGGTGATGGAACTGACACGTTGCACTGGCTGTTAGGATCGTGGTGAAAGTGACGCGTTTTATCGGTCACTTAGATGAAAATGAACCAAGTCTCATTCGTCACTACAAAAGTGGTGAAATTGACGCAGTTGTTTCATTGGTCGCTAGGAAGGTGCTGAAACTGACACAATTTCATTGATCACTGGGAAGGTGAAACTGACAACAGTGTTTCACTGACCATTTGGAAGGTGGTGAATTTGACGCAGGTGGTTCATTGTCAATCGTGGGGAAACATACACGTTTCATTGGCTTCTCTCCTGTATGAACAGTCATGTGCTTCACTAAGGTACCCTTCCAAGACAATGTCTTTTGGCAATGTGAACACTAGTATGGCTTCTCTTCTGTATGAACAGGAATGTGTTTCACTAAGGTACCCTTCTGAGAGAATATCTTTTGGCAATGTGAACACGTGTGGCTTCTCTCCTGTATGAATAGTTATGTGTTGCACTATGTACCCTTCCGAGAGAATGTCTTTTGGCAATGTGAACACTCATATAGCTTCTCTCCTGTATGAATAGTTATGTGTTGCACTAAGGTACCCTTCCAAGAGAATGTCTTCTGGCAATGTGAACACTCATATAGCTTCTCTCCTGTATGAACAGTCAAGTGCTTCACTAAGGTACCCTTACGAGAGAATGTCTTTTGACATTGTGACACTCACATGGCTTCTCTCCTGTATGAACAGTGATGTGCTGCACTACACCACTCTTCAAGGAGAATGTTTTTTGTCGCTGTGAACACTCATATGCCTTCTCTCCTGTATGAAGAGTCATAAGCTGCACTACATCACTCTTCCAGGAGAATGTCTTTTGGCACTGTGAACACTCATATGGCTTCTCTCTGTATGAAGTCATGTGCCACACTAAGGTATCCTTCTGAGAGAATGTCTACTGGCACTGTGAACACTCGTGTAGCTTCCCTCCTGTATGAACAGTCATGTGCTTCACTAAGTTAGTCTTCTCAAAGAATGTCTTTTGGCACTGTTAACACTCATATGCCTTCTCATGTATGGACAGTCATGTGCTTCACTAAGGTATCCTTCTGAGAGAATGTCTCTTGGCAATGTGAGCACTCATATGGCTTCTCTCCTATATGAACAGTCATGTGCCCCACTAAATGACTCTTCTGGAAGAAAGTCTTTTGGCAATGTGATCACTTGTATGGCTTCTCTCCTGTATGATCAGTAATGTGCTTCACTAAGTTATAATTCCGAGAGAATGTCTTTTGGCACTGTGAACACTCAAATGGCTTCTCTCCTGTATGAACAGCCTTGTGCTGCATTAAGGCATCCTTCCGGGAGAATGCCTTTTGGCAATATGAACAATCATATGGCTTCTCCCCTCTATGAACAGTCATGTGCTTCACTAAGGTACCCTTCCGAGAGAATGACTTTTGACAATGTGAACACTCATATGGTTTCTCTCCTGTATGAACAATCATGTGCTTCACTAAGTTGCTCTTCTGAGAGAATGTCTTTTGGCACTGTGAACACTCATATGGCTTCTCTTCTGTATGAACAGTCATGTGCTGCACTAAATGACTCTTACGGAAGAAAGTCTTTTGGCACTGTGAACATTCATATGGCTTCTCTTCTGTATGAACAAACATGTGCTGCACTACATCACTCTTCCGTGAGAAAGTCTTTTGGCAAAGTGAACACTCATATGGCTTCTCTCCTGTATGAACAGTCATGTGCTGCACTAAGGTACTCTTCTGAGAGAATGTCTTTTGGCAATGCAAACACTCATATGGCTTCTCTCCTGTATGAACAGTCATGTGCTGCACTAAGGTACCCTTCCGAGAGAATGTCTTTTGACAATGTGAACACTTATATGGCTTCTCTCCTGTATGAACAGTCATGTGCTTCACTAAGCTACTCTTCTGAAAGAATGTCTTTTGGCACTGTGAACACTCGTATGGCTTCTCTCCTGTATGAACAGTCATGTGCTGCTTTAAGGTACCCTTCTGAGAGAATGTCTTCTGGCAATGTGAACACTCATATGGCTTCTTTCCTGTATGAACAGTCATGTGCCGCACTAAATGACTCTTCCGGAAAAAAGTCTTTTGGCAATGTGAACACTCGTATGGCTTCTCTCCTGTATGAACAGTCATGTGCTTCACTAAGTTACTCTTCTGAGAGAATGTCTTTTGGCACTGTGAACACTCGTGTGGCTTCTCTCCTGTATGAACAGTCACGTGCTTCACTAAATTACTCATCTTGGGAAGGTATTTTGGCAGTGCGTACATCTATATGGCTTCTTTTCACCAGTATGAGTTGCCATGTGCCATATGAAATTACTGCTCCCAACAAAGATCTTTTAGCAGAGCAAATATCTAAATTGTTTCTTATTTGCAAAACTTTCATGACCCTTCTAAGTTTAAACTGTTGGATGAAGATTTTTGGGCTCTGCGAAAACTTGGAACATCTCTCATCCATGCATCTTCATAAAAATTCTTTACACCAATTCTTTACAAATGTTCTGTCGCATAGTGAACCTTCCACTCATTTGTCCTCTGTAATGCAACCTTGTAAAACAACAATACAGAAGAGTATAGTTACTGTCTATGATAACCTCACATGTCTAGTGAGTGTACACTACTGGTGAAGCATCACCCAGAGTGGGATTTGCGCAAGATTGGTGAGGTGAGAACCAGTCTTATCCTACTACTCCACGTAATACAAGGTCAACTATAGTGAGGTGAATTGCTCACAACCTGTGTAGTGAAGCATACAATGGCCTTTGGTATACACTGTACCTTCCAAAGTGAGGTCAACCACTACACCCTCCAACCAAGCACTACCTCCATGATGTACCAGAGACCTTGCATGACATTCTGTATTCCTGTTACTAAAAGTCCAGCAGTCCCTCTGGATGCACATCCTGATTAAGTACTTACATTTCATACTGCAAGTTTGTCACTTACCTTACCATGTTTGACAATAACAGACTTTTTCATGTAAGGTTAGTTCCAACACAAGATATGAAACGTTATCTTTAGAAAGATGCAATCATCACCTACTACAGACAGGAATACCTATTAACATCTTAGGACTTTACACTAAGCATGATATATCAATCAAGATCATACTAAGAATATTAACAAACAATTAACCTGATTATGGGAATTACTTGTAATCAATCCAAATTTGACTACTGTATTTGTAACCTTATCCCTGGGGATAGGGGAAAAAGAATACTTCCCACGTATTCCTTGCGTGTCGTAGAAGGCGAATAAAAGGGGAAGGAGAGGGGGCCTGGAAATCCTCCCCTCGTTTTTAATTTTCCAAAAGAAGGAACAGAGAAGGGAGCCAATTGAGGATATTTCCTCAAAGGCTCAGTCCTCTGTTCTTAAAGCTACCTTGCTAACATGGGAAATAGCATAAAGTATGAAAAAAAATATATATAACCTATAAAAGTAACTGTAATAAAAATCTACAATGATAACTGTAATAATCATTTACACCTGCTACCTGTAATATAATTTTTGTCTACTAGCAAGATGACTTTTGAGGGAAAATGTTAGATGTAAATTATGTTTTACTTTCATATGATCATGAAGAGCTTCACTGTAACCACTGTTAACAATCCTTGTCATAAATAAATGTATCCAATAATAATTTTACTAAATATAACGAAAAGTTCAATTGTACTAAACATTGATTATAATTCTTTTATTGTATATAGTATGAACTATGGTCCTTCTTGTTGTACTAAACATGAACTATGGTTCTTCTTATTGTGCTAAACATGAACTATGGTCCTCCTATTATACTAAACATTAACTATGGTTCTTGTTATTATAATGCAGAAGTACTATGGTCTTAAACATGATTATGGTCCTTCTTACTGTACTAAACATGAACTATGGTCCTCCTATTATAATAAACATGAACTATGGTCCTTGCTATTATACTGAAGATGTACTATGGTACTAGACATGAACTCTGGTCTTTGTTATTGTACTAAAGATGAACTATGGCCCTTTATGCACTTAAGATAAACTTTGGTTTGTCTTAATCTACTAAACACGAATTATGGTATATCTCAATGTACTAAACAAAACTTTCCTTAGGTTTTCTATTTTCTTATTGTTCATGTTTCATTATCAAGCTAGCATCATTTCAGTGTTGTTACCTTTATTGTTATTACCCTTGCTATACACTGGAGTTCTTCACATGCTGATGACGCCGCTCTAAAAACTTACATATTTGTTTATTGATGCTGCTTCTGTTTTTACTGATGCAGCTTCCATTTTTACTGAAGATATTTCTCTGTTTACTGATGCAGCTTTTATTTTCATTGAAGATGTTTCTATGTTTACTGACACAGCTTCTATTTTTACTGAGGATGTTTCTGTGTTTACTGATGCTGCTTCTACTTTTCCTTAAGATGGTTCTGTGCTTACTGATACAGCTTCTATTTTTACCGAAGATGTTTCTGTGTTTATTGATGCAGCTTCTGTTTTTACCAATGCTTCTTCTGTTTTTACTGTCATTTGAGGAAAACTTGGAAGCTTACATCACGTTATTATGCTCAACACAGACAGCTGCCAAAGACATTGAAGACATTACAGAACACACCCTCTACCAACATGTCAAAATAAAAGCTTTATATCATATGCTTATCATACACCAAGATGAGATCATCAGGATCAATTACTAACACTTTACTGAACCTAAATGTATGAAGTCAAAATCATATAGGGAAGGAATCCTTCACATTAGATATTGCTTATCAAATATTGATGATATATAGAGATAAGAACTCTAACGCCAAATTCTGGCAACATATAACAGAGATGAGGTCCTTAGGTTCAAGTGCTTCTGTTGCACCAAAGTATGCACTCTAACATTATGAATTACTCATGTTTTGACAGCAATTTCCAAACATCAAAACTTTGATATATAAATCATAAATCTAATATCAATCCGTACTTACTAATGTTAAGGTGTTTACATTTGTGCAACATTAAATAGACCTTTCAATGGTTTCTTCCTACCACTTCACATGCTCTGGTTCAGTCCAATGACAGCAAGTCAACCCATAAATATCTAGTCATTCCAAATCACTCCATCCTATACAAGCCTTTCACCCTATTGCATGGTCAGGCCCCAATCACGCAAAACCCTTCTCACTCCATCCTTCCTCTCTAATTCAGCCTCTTCTTCCCGTTCTCTCCTCCACTTATGACATACATATCCCATTTCTTAACCTCTTCTCACTCATTCTCTTCATATATCCAAACCATTTCATCAAACCTTCTTAACCTCACTCAACCACACTCATTATTCCCAAACATCTCTCTCGTATCCTTTTATTCATTACTCGATCAAACTCCCTCACACTACTCAGTGTCCTCAAACAGTTCATATCCAACAAATCCACCCTCCTCTACATCAACCAAAGCCTTCGGCCCTTTACTCACCTAATGACTCGCTTCAACTTCCATGGTTACATTTGCTGCCAAGCCCAATCTCACCCACATACACATATATATACATACACATCCACACACGCACATATACATACCTATACATCTCAACATATACATATATATACACACAGAGACATACATATATACACATGTACATAATTCATATTGTCTACCCTTATTCAATCCCATCACCATCCTGCCACACATGAAATGATAACCCCCTCCCCAGCATGTGCATGAGGTAGCACTAGGAATAGACAACAAAGGCCACAATTGTTCACACTCAGTCTCTAGCTGTCATAGATAATGCACCGAAACCAAAGCTCCCTTTCCACATCCAGGCCCCACAAAACTTTCCATGGTTTACCCCAGAAGCTTCACATTCCCTGGTTCAATCCACTGACAGCATGTCAACCCGGTATACCACATCGTCCCAATTCACTCTATTCCTTGCACATCTTTCACCCTCCTGCATGTTCAGGCCCCGATCACTGAAAATCTTCTTCACTCCATCTTTCCACCTACAATTTGGTCTCCCACTTCTTGTTCCCCCTACCTCTGACACATATATCCTCTTTTTGTCAGTCTTTCCTCACTCATTCTCTCCATGTGACCAAACCATTTCAAAACAGCCTCATCTGCTCTCTCAACCAGACTCTTTTTTTTACTACACATCTCTCTTACCCTTCCATTACTTACTCGATCAAACCACCTCACACCACATATTGTCCTCAAATATCTCATTTCCAGCACATCCACCCTCCTCCGCACAACTCTATCTATAGCCCACGCCTCACAACCGTATAACACTGTCGGAACCACTAGTCCTTCAAACATACCCATTTTTGCTTTCCGAGATAATGATCTCGCCTTCCACACATTTTTCAATGCTCCCAGAACTTTCACCCCCTCCCCCACCCTATGACTCACTTCCGCTTCCATGGTTCCATCCGCCACCAAATCCACTCCCAGATATCTAAAGCACTTTACTTCCTCTGGTTTTTCTCCATTCAACCTTACCCCCCAGTTGACTTGTCCCTCAACCCTACTGTAACTAATATCTTTGCTCTTATTCACATTCACTCTAAGCTTTCTTCTTTCACACACTTTACCAAAATCAGTAACCAGCTTCTGTAGCTTTTCATCCGAATCAGCCACCAGTGCTGTATCATCACCAAACAACAACTGACTGACTTCCTAAGCTCTCTCATCCACAACAGACTTCATACATGCTCCTCTCTCCAAAACTCTTGCAGTCACCTCCCTAACAACCCCACCCATAAATAAATTAAGCAACCATGGAGACATCATGCACCCCTGCCGCAAACTGACATTCACTGAGAACCAATCACTTTCCTCTCTTCCTACTCATACACATGGCTTACATCCTCGATAAAAACTTTTCACTGCTTCTAACGACTTGCCTCCGAAACCATATATACTTAATACCTTCCACTGACCATCTCTATCAGCTCTATTGTATGCCTTCTCCAGATCCATAAATGCTACATACAAATCCATTAGCTTTTTTAAGTATTTCCCACATTTATCCCCTTTGCCTTTGAACAATGGCAATATGCAAGCATTCCGCCAATCCTCAGGCACCTCACCATGAGTCATACATACATTAAATAACCTTACCAACAAGTGAACAACACAGTCACACCCTATTTATAAATTCCACTGCAATACCATCCAAACCCGCTGCCTTGCTGGATTTCATCTTCCGCAAAGCTTTTACGACCTCTACTCTGTTTTCTAAATCATTCTCCCTAACCCTTTCACTTTGCACACCACCTCAACAAAAAGATCGTATATCTGACTCTCTATCATCAAACACATTCAACAAACCTTCAAAATACTCACTACCTCTCCTTCTCACATCACCACTACTTGTTATCATCTCCCCATCAGCCCCTTTCACTGATGTTCCCATTTGTTTCCTTGTCTTATGCACTTTATTTACCTCCTTACAAAACATCTTTTTCTTCTTCCTAAAATCTAATGATACTCTCTCACCCCAACTCTCATTTGGCCTCTTTTTCACCTCTTGCACCTTTTTTCTTCACTTCCTGCTTCTTTCTTTTATACATCTCCCAGTCATTTGAATTATTTCCCTGCAAAAATCGTCCAAATGCCTCTCTCTTCTATTTCACTAACAATCTAAATTCTTCATCCCACCACTCACTACCCTTTCTAATCTACCCATCTCCCACACTTCTCATGCCACAAGCATCTTTTGCGCAAGCCATCACTGCCTCCCTAAATACATCCCATTCCTCCCCCACTCCCTTTTCGTCCTTTGTTCTCATCTTTTTCCATTCTGCACTCAGTCTCTTCTGGTACTTCCTCACACATGTCTACTTCCCAAGCTCACTTACCCTCACTACTCTCTTCACCCCAACATTCTCTCTTCTTTTCTGAAAACCTCTACAAATCTTCACCTTCGCCTCCACAAGAAAATGATCATACATCCCTCCAGTTGCACCTCTCAGCACATTAACATCCAAAAGTCTCTCCTTCACGCGCCTATCAATTAACACGTAATCCAATAACGCTCTCAGGCCATACATACGTATACTTATGTATATCTCTCTTTTTAAGCCAGGTACTCCCAATCACCAGTCATTTTTCAGTGCACAAGTCCACAAGTTCTTCACCATTTTCATTTACAACACTGAACACCCCATGTGCATTAATTATTCCCTGAACTGCCACATTAGAGTGGCAGATATAGGGTGTTTTGGTCGGAGTGGTGTGCAAAGTGATAGGGTTAGGGAGAATGATTTGGTGAACAGAGAAGAGGTAGTAAAAGCTTTACGGAAGATGAAAGCCGGCAAGGCAGCAGGTTTGGATGGTATTGCAGTGGAACTTATCAAAAAAAAGTGGGTGACTGTGTTGTTAACTGGCTGGTAAGGATATTCAATGTACCTATGACTCATGGTGAGGTGCCTGAGGATTGGTGGAATGCTTGCATAGTGCCACTGTACAAAGGCAGTGGGGATAAAGGTGAGTGCACAAATTACAGAAGCATAAGTTTGTTGAGTATTCCTGGGAAATTAAATGGAAGGGTATTGATTGAGAGGGTGAAGACATGTACAGAGCATCAGACTGGGGAAGAGCAGTGTGGTTTCAGAAGTGGTAGAGGATGTGTGGATCAGGTGTTTGCTTTGAAGAATGTATGTGAAAATACTTAGAAAAGCAAATGGATTTGTATGTAGCATATATGGATCTGGAGAGGGCATATGATAGAGTTGATAGAAATGCTCTGTGGAAAGTATTAAGAATATATGGGGTGGAAGGCAAGTTGTTAGAAACAGTGAAAAGTTTTTATCGAGGATGTATGTGTATGAGTAGGAAGAGAGGAAAGTGATTGGTTTTCAGTGAAGGTCTGTTTGAAGCAGGTGTGCATGATGTCTCCATGGTTGTTTAATTCGTTTATGGATGGGGTTGTTAGGGAGGTGAATGCAAGAGTTTTGGAGAGAGGGGTATGTATGCAGTCTGTTGTGGAAGAGAGAGCTTGGGAAGTGAGTCAGTTGTTGTTCGCTGATGATACAGTGCTGGTGGCTGATTCGGGTGAGAAACTGCAGAAGCGAGTGACTGAGTTTGGTAAAGTGTGAGAAAGAATAAAGCTGAGAGTAAATGTGAAAAAGAGCAAGGTTATTAGGTATAGAAGGGTTGAGGGACAAGTCAATTGGGAGGTAAGTTTGAATGGAGAAAAACTGGAGGAAGTGAAGTGCTTTAGATATCTGGGAGTGGATTTGGCAGCGGATGGAACCATGGACGCGGAAGTGAGTCATAAGGTTGGGGAGAGGGTGAAAGTGCTGGGAGCATTGAAAAATGTGTGGAAGGCGAGAACATTTTCTCGGAAATGAAAAATAGGTATGTTTGAAGGAATAGTGGCTTTGACAATGTTATACAGTTGCGAGATATGGGCTATAGATAGAGTTGTGCGGAGGGTAGATGTGCTGGAAATGAGATGTTTGAGGACAATAAGTGGTGTGAGGTGGCTTGATCGAGTAAGTAATGAAATGTACATGATTCATACTTGCTGCCTTTATTCATTCCCATCGCCACCTGCCCACACATGAAATGACACCCCCCTCCCCCAAACGCGCGCGAAGTAGCGCTAGAAAAAGACAACAAAAGTCACATTCATTTACACTCAGTCTCTGGCTATCATGATAATCCACTGAAACCACAGCTCCCTTTCCACATCAAAACTTCCACATCAAAAACTTTCCATGGTTTACCCCAGACGCTTCACATGCCTTGGTTCAGTCCATTAACAGCACGTCGACCCCGATATACCACATCGTTCCAATTCACTTTATTCCTTGCATGCCTTTCACCCTCCTGCATGTTTAGGTCCCGTTCACTCAATATCTATTTCACTCCATCCTTCCACCTCCAATTTGGTTTCCCATTACTCCTCGTTCCCTCTACCTCTGATACATATACCCTCTTTGTCAATCTCTCCTCACTCATTCTCTCCATGTGACCACACCGTTTCAATACACCCTCTTTTGCTCTCTCAACCACACTTTTTTTATCAACACACATCTCTCTTACCCTTTCATTACTTACTTAATCAAACCACCTCACACCACATACTGTCCTCAAGCATCTCATTTCCAACACATCCACCCTCCTCCGAACAATAATGTTCTTGCCTTCCACACATTCTTCAACGCTCCCTTCCCCACCCCGTGACTCACTTCTGCTACCATGGTTCCACCTGCTGCAAAATCCACTTCTAGATATCTAAAACACTTCCTTTCCTCCAGTTTTTCTCCATTCAAACTTTTACCTCCCAATTGACTTGTCCCTGTACCCTACTTATACTTAGTCGCCAGCATTAGTTAGGTAGCGCAAGGAAACGGACGAAAGAATGGCCCAACCCACCTAAATACACATGTATATACATAAACACCCACACATATACATACCTATACATTTCAATGTATACATACACATACATACACAGACATATGCATATATATACACATCTACATATTCATGCTTTCTGCCATTATCCATTCCTGTTGGTACCCCGCCACAAATGAAAAACAGCAAATCACCCCCCCCCCCCAACGCACGCGTGCATGCAAGGTAGTGCTAGGAAAATACAACACAGGCCACATTCGGTCACACTCAGTCTCTTGCTGTCATGTGTAATGCACCGAAACCACGGCTCCCTTTACACTTCCAGGCCCCACAAAACTTTCCATGGTTTACCCCAGAAGCTTCACATGCCTGGTTCAATCCACTGACAGCACGCCTTTCACCCTCCTGTCTGTTCAGGCCCCGATTGCTCAAAATCTTTTTCGCTCCATCCTTCCAACTCTAATCTGGTTTGCCACTTCTCCTTGTTCCCTCCACCTCTGACACATATATATTTTTTTTGTCAATCTCTCCTCACTCATTCTCTCCAAATGACCAAACCATTTCAATACACTCTCTCCTGCTCTCTCAACCACACTCTTTTCATCATAGTACACCTCTCATACCCTTTCATTAATTACACAATCAAACCACCTCACTCCACATATTCTCCTCAAACATTTTATTTCCAACACATCCACCCTCTTCCACACAACCCTATCTATAGCCCATGCCTCACAACCATATGACATTGTTGGAACGACTATTGCTTCAAACATGCCCATTTTTGCTTTCCAAGATAACATTCTCACCTTCCACACAATCTTCAACGCTCCCAGAACCTTCACCTCCTCCCGCACCCTATGACTCACTTCTGCTTTCATGGTTCCATCTGCTGCTAAATCCACTCCCAGATACCTAAAACACTTCACTTCCTCCGGTTTTTCACCATTCAAACTTACCTTCCAATTAACTTGCCTATCAACTCAACCTAATTACCTTGCTCTTATTCACATATACTCTCAGCTTTCTTCTTTCACACACTTTACCAAACTGTCACCAGCTTTTGCAGTTTCTCACACAAATCAGCCATCAGCACTGTATCACCAGCGAACAACAACTGACTCACTTCTCAAGACCTCTCATCCACAACAGACTGCATATTTGCCCCTCTCTCCAAAATTTGCATTCACCTCCCTATCAACCCCATCCATAAACAAACTAAACAACCATGGAGACATCATGCACCCCTGCCACACTGGGAACTAATCACTCCTCTCTTCCTACTCGTAAACATGCCTTACATCATTGATAAAAACTTTTCATTGCCTTTCGCTACTTACTTCCCACACCATATACTATTAATACCTCCACAGAGCAAATCTATCAACTCTATCATATGCTTTTTCAAGATCCATAAATGCTACATACAAATCCATCTGTTTTTCTGAGTATTTCTCAAATACATTCTTCATAGCAAACACCTAATCCATACATCCTTTACCACTTCTGAAAACACACTGCTCTTCCCAAATATGATGTTCTATACATGCCTTCACCCTCTCAATCAATACCCTCCCATATAATTTCCCAGGAATACTCAACAAACTTATACCTCTGTAATTTGAGCATTCACCTTTATCCCCTTTGCCTTTGTACAATGGCACTATGCATGCATTCCACCAATCCTCAGGCACTTCACCATGAACCATATATACACTGAATATCCTCGCCAATCAGTCAACAATACAGTCAGCCCCGTTTTTAATAAATTCCACCACAATACCTTGCAAAGCCTTGCCGGCTTTCATCTTCCACAGATTTTTCAATACCTCTTCTCTGTTTACCAAACCATTCTCCCTGACCCTCTCACTTCGCACACTACCTTGATCAAAACACCCTATATCTGCCACTCTATCATCAAACACATTCAACAAACCTTCAAAATACTCACTCCATCTCCTTCCCACTTCACCACTACTTGTTATTATCTACCCATTAGCCCTCTTCATCAATGTTTCCATTTCCTCTCTTGTCTTATGCACTTTATTCACCTCCTTCCAAAACATCTTTTTATTCTCCCTAAAATTTAATGGTACTCTTTCACCTCAACTCTCATTTGCCCTCTTTTTCACCTCTTGCACCTTTCTCTTGACCTCCTGCCTCTTTCTTTTATACAACTCCCAGTCATTTGCACTATTTCCCTGCAAAAATCGTCCAAATGCCTCTCTCTTCCTTTTCACTAACAATCTAAATTCTTCATCCCACCACTCACTACCCTTTCTAATCTACCCATCTCCCACCTTCTCATGCCACAAGCATCTTTTGCGCAAGCCATCACTGCTCCCTAAATACATCCCATTCCTCCCCCACTCCCTTTTCGTCCTTTGTTCTCACCTTTTTCCATTCTGCACTCAGTCTCTTCTGGTACTTCCTCACACATGTCTACTTCCCAAGCTCACTTACCCTCACTACTCTCTTCACCCCAACATTCTCTCTTCTTTTCTGAAAACCTCTACAAATCTTCACCTTTCGCCTCCACAAGAAAATGATCATACATCCCTCCAGTTGCACCTCTCAGCACATTAACATCCAAAAGTCTCTCTTTCACGCGCCTATCAATTAACACGTAATCCAATAACGCTCTCAGGCCATACATACGTATACTTATGTATATCTCTCTTTTTAAGCCAGGTACTCCCAATCACCAGTCATTTTTCAGCGCACAAGTCCACAAGTTCTTCACCATTTTCATTTACAACACTGAACACCCCATGTGCACTAATTATTCCCTGAACTGCCACATTAGAGTGGCAGATATAGGGTGTTTTGGTCGGGGTGGTGTGCAAAGTGATAGGGTTAGGGAGAATGATTTGGTGAACAGAGAAGAGGTAGTAAAAGCTTTACGGAAGATGAAAGCCGGCAAGGCAGCAGGTTTGGATGGTATTGCAGTGGAACTTATCAAAAAAAAGTGGGTGACTGTGTTGTTAACTGGCTGGTAAGGATATTCAATGTACCTATGACTCATGGTGAGGTGCCTGAGGATTGGTGGAATGCTTGCATAGTGCCACTGTACAAAGGCAGTGGGGATAAAGGTGAGTGCACAAATTACAGAAGCATAAGTTTGTTGAGTATTCCTGGGAAATTAAATGGAAGGGTATTGATTGAGAGGGTGAAGAAAAGTACAGAGCATCAGACTGGGGAAGAGCAGTGTGGTTTCAGAAGTGGTAGAGGATGTGTGGATCAGGTGTTTGCTTTGAAGAATGTATGTGAAAATACTTAGAAAAGCAAATGGATTTGTATGTAGCATATATGGATCTGGAGAGGGCATATGATAGAGTTGATAGAAATGCTCTGTGGAAAGTATTAAGAATATAAGGGGTGGAAGGCAAGTTGTTAGAAACAGTGAAAAGTTTTTATCGAGGATGTATGTGTATGAGTAGGAAGAGAGGAAAGTGATTGGTTTTCAGTGAACGTCTGTTTGAAGCAGGTGTGCATGATGTCTCCATGGTTGTTTAATTCGTTTATGGATGGGGTTGTTAGGGAGGTGAATGCAAGAGTTTTGGAGAGAGGGGTATGTATGCAGTCTGTTGTGGATGAGAGAGCTTGGGAAGTGAGTCAGTTGTTGTTCGCTGATGATACAGTACTGGTGGCTGATTCGGGTGAGAAACTGCAGAAGCGAGTGACTGAGTTTGGTAAAGTGTGAGAAAGAAGAAAGTTAAGAGTAAATGTGAAAAAGAGCAAGGTTATTAGGTATAGAAGGGTTGAGGGACAAGTCAATTGGGAGGTAAGTTTGAATGGAGAAAAACTGGAGGAAGTGAAGTGCTTTAGATATCTGGGAGTGGATTTGGCAGCAGATGGAACCATGGACGCGGAAGTGAGTCATAGGGTTGGGGAGAGGGTGAAAGTGCTGGGAGCACTGAAAATTGTGTGGAAGGCGAGAACATTTTCTCGGAAATGAAAAATAGGTATGTTTGAAGGAATAGTGGCTTTGACAATGTTATACAGTTGCGAGATATGGGCTATAGATAGAGTTGTGCAGAGGAGGGTAGATGTGCTGGAAATGAGATGTTTGAGGACAATATGTGGTGTGAGGTGGCTTGATCGAGTAAGTAATGAAATGTACATGATTCATACTTGCTGCCTTTATTCATTCCCATCGCCACCTGCCCACACATGAAATGACACCCCCCTCAACCCAAACGCGCGCGAAGTAGCACTAGAAAAAGACAACAAAGGTCACATTTGTTTACACTCAGTCTCTGGCTATCATGATAATCCACTGAAACCACATCTCCCTTTCCACATCAAAACTTCCACATCAAAAACTTTCCATGGTTTACCCCAGACGCTTCACATGCCTTGGTTCAGTCCATTAACAGCACGTCAACCCCGATATACCACATCGTTCCAATTCACTTTATTCCTTGCATGCCTTTCACCCTCCTGCATGTTTAGGTCCCGTTCACTCAATATCTATTTCACTCCATCCTTCCACCTCCAATTTGGTTTCCCATTACTCCTCGTTCCCTCTACCTCTGATACATATACCCTCTTTGTCAATCTCTCCTCACTCATTCTCTCCATGTGACCACACCGTTTCAATACACCCTCTTTTGCTCTCTCAACCACACTTTTTTTATCAACACACATCTCTCTTACCCTTTCATTACTTACTCAATCAAACCACCTCACACCACATACTGTCCTCAAGCATCTCATTTCCAACACATCCACCCTCCTCCGAACAATAATGTTCTTGCCTTCCACACATTCTTCAACGCTCCTTCCCCACCCCATGACTCACTTCTGCTACCATGGTTCCACCTGCTGCAAAATCCACTTCCAGATATCTAAAACACTTCCTTTCCTCCAGTTTTTCTCCATTCAAACTTTTACCTCCCAATTGACTTGTTCCTGTACCCTACTTATACTTAGTCGCCAGCATTAGTGAGGTAGCACAAGGAAACGGACGAAAGAATGGCCCAACCCACCTAAATACACATGTATATACATAAACACCCACACATATACATACCTATACATTTCAATGTATACATACACATACATACACAGACATATGCATATATATACACATCTACATATTCATGCTTTCTGCCATTATCCATTCCCGTTGGTACCCCGCCACAAATGAAAAAAAGCAAATCACCCCCCCCCCCCCAACGCACGCGTGCATGCAAGGTGCTAGGAAAATACAACACAGGCCACATTCGGTCACACTCAGTCTCTTGCTGTCATGTGTAATGCACCGAAACCACAGCTCCCTTTACACATCCAGGCCCCACAAAACTTTCCATGGTTTACCCCAGAAGCTTCACATGCCCTGGTTCAATCCATTGACAGCACACCTTTCACCCTCCTGTCTGTTCAGGCCCCGATTGCTCAAAATCTTTTTCGCTCCATCCTTCCAACTCTAATCTGGTTTGCCACTTCTCCTTGTTCCCTCCACCTCTGACACATATATTTTTTTTTGTCAATCTCTCCTCACTCATTCTCTCCAAATGACCAAACCATTTCAATACACTCTCTCCTGCTCTCTCAACCACACTCTTTTCATCATAGCACACCTCTCATACCCTTTCATTAATTACACAATCAAACCACCTCACTCCACATATTCTCCTCAAACATTTTATTTCCAACACATCCACCCTCTTCCACACAACCCTATCTATAGCCCATGCCTCACAACCATATGACATTGTTGGAACGACTATTGCTTCAAACATGCCCATTTTTGCTTTCCAAGATAACATTCTCACCTTCCACACACTCTTCAATGCTCCCAGAACCTTCACCTCCTCCCGCACCCTATGACTCACTTCTGCTTTCATGGTTCCATCTGCTGCTAAATCCACTCCCAGATACCTAAAACACTTCACTTCCTCCGGTTTTTCACCATTCAAACTTACCTTCCAATTAACTTGCCTATCAACTCAACCTAATTACCTTGCTCTTATTCACATATACTCTCAGCTTTCTTCTTTCACACACTTTACCAAACTGTCACCAGCTTTTGCAGTTTCTCACACAAATCAGCCATCAGCACTGTATCACCAGCGAACAACAACTGACTCACTTCTCAAGACCTCTCATCCACAACAGACTGCATATTTGCCCCTCTCTCCAAAATTTGCATTCACCTCCCTATCAACCCCATCCATAAACAAACTAAACAACCATGGAGACATCATGCACCCCTGCCACACTGGGAACTAATCACTCCTCTCTTCCTACTCGTAAACATGCCTTACATCATTGATAAAAACTTTTCATTGCCTTTCGCTACTTACTTCCCACACCATATACTATTAATACCTCCACAGAGCAAATCTATCAACTCTATCATATGCTTTTTCAAGATCCATAAATGCTACATACAAATCCATCTGTTTTTCTGAGTATTTCTCAAATACATTCTTCATAGCAAACACCTAATCCATACATCCTTTACCACTTCTGAAAACACACTGCTCTTCCCAAATATGATGTTCTATACATGCCTTCACCCTCTCAATCAATACCCTCCCATATAATTTCCCAGGAATACTCAACAAACTTATACCTCTGTAATTTGAGCATTCACCTTTATCCCCTTTGCCTTTGTACAATGGCACTATGCATGCATTCCACCAATCCTCAGGCACTTCACCATGAACCATATATACACTGAATATCCTCGCCAATCAGTCAACAATACAGTCACCCCCGTTTTTAATAAATTCCACCACAATACCTTGCAAAGCCTTGCCGGCTTTCATCTTCCACAGATTTTTCAATACCTCTTCTCTGTTTACCAAACCATTCTCCCTGACCCTCTCACTTCGCACACTACCTTGATCAAAACACCCTATATCTGCCACTCTATCATCAAACACATTCAACAAACCTTCAAAATACTCACTCCATCTCCTTCCCACTTCACCACTACTTGTTATTATCTACCCATTAGCCCTCTTCATCAATGTTTCCATTTCCTCTCTTGTCTTATGCACTTTATTCACCTCCTTCCAAAACATCTTTTTATTCTCCCTAAAATTTAATGGTACTCTTTCACCTCAACTCTCATTTGCCCTCTTTTTCACCTCTTGCATCTTTCTCTTGACCTCCTGCCTCTTTCTTTTATACAACTCCCAGTCATTTGCACTATTTCCCTGCAAAAATTGTCCAAATGCCTCTCTCCTCCCTTTCACTAACAATCCCACCGCTCACTACCCTTTCTAATCTGCCCACCTCCCACCTTTCTCATGCCACAAGAATCTTTTGCACAAAGCATCACTGCTTCCCTAAATACATCCCATTCCTCCCCCACTCCCCTTACATCATTTGCTCTCACCTTTTTCCATTCTGCAGTCAATCTCTCCTGGTACTTCCTCACACAAGTCTCCATTCCAAGGTCACTTACGCTCACCACTCTCTTCACCCTAACATTCTCTATTATTTTCTGAAAACCTCTACATATCTTCACCTTTGCCTCCACGAGACAATGATCAGATATCCCTCCAGCTGCCCCTCTCGGCACATTAACATCCAAAAGTCTCTCTTTCATGCACCTATCAATTAATAAGTAATCCAATAATGCTCTCTAGCCATCTCTCATACTTACATACATATACTTATGTATATCTCTCTTTTTAAACCAGGTATTCCCAGTCACCAGTCCTTTTTCAGCACACAAATATATAAGCACTTCACAATTTCCATTTACAACACTGAACACCCCATGTACACCAATTATTCCCTCAACTGCCACATTATTCACCCATCACTATAACCCGGTCTCGTGCATCAAAGCTGCTAACACGCTCACTCAGCTGCTCCCAAAACACTTGCCTCTCATGATCTTTCTTCTCACGACCAGGTGCATGGGAGCCATTAATCACCCATCTATCTCCATCCACATTCAGTTTTACCCATATCAATCTAGAGTTTACTTCTTACACTCTATCAAAACTCCCACAACTCCTGCTTCAGGAGTAGTGCTACTCCCTCCTTTGCTCTTGTCCTCTCACCAACCCCTGACTTTACCCACAAGACATTCCCAAGACATTTCATTAAGCCAAAACATCGGGTTCCTTTCCTCAAACATGCTACCTATCTCTCCCTTTTCCTCATCTTGGTTATATCCACACACATTTAGACACCCCAATCTAAGCTTTCGTGGAGGATGAGCACTCCCCGCATGACTCCTTCTGCTTCCCCTTTTAGAAAGTTAAAATACAAGGAGGAAAGGGTTTCTAGCCTCCCACTTCCGTCCCCTTTAGTCGCTTTTTACGACATGCAGGAATGCGTGGGAAGTATTCTTTCTCCCCTATCCCCAGGGATATACATAATCCCCGGAGATATAGGAGAAAGAATACTTACTACGTATTCCCTGCATGTTCTAAGAGGAGACTAAAAGGGTAGGAAGAAGGAGGCTGGAAATCCTCCACTCTCTTTTTCAGTTTTCCAAAAGAAGGGACATAAAAGAGGTCCAAGGAGGATATTTCCTCTAAGGCTCAGTTCTCTGTCCTTAGTGCTAACTCACTAATGTGGGAAATGGTGAATATGTATGAGACAATAGTCCACATCAAGATGAAGCATTAACTGAAATATAGAGGATTATGAAAGGGAAAAGAAAATGCAAGGAAAAGTGTTAACAAATTCTAAAGGGAGGGAAATGCCTGTCTTTGAAAATGTGCCAGGTCACACTTATCATGAAAGACACAAGAAGGTATAGAGTTCCAAAGCTTTGAGGTACTAGGAAAGAAGCAGTTATCAAAACGGGCCACCCTTGAGTTGCCAACAGCCACACAATAATCATTTGATGCAGCAGCTTGCCGAGTATTGGGTGGTCTAGCCAAAGGTGGGAGCACACATGGAGCCAGTTCTTGGGAATAAAAATCAAAGCAATACTTATAGAAGAGGGAAAGTGAACCAACATTGCAGCGTAGGGCAAGGGGGTCTAGTTTGGAAGTTAGCCTGGGTCAGGTCATAATTCAACCGCTTTTAACTTAACTCTGTCAAGTAAGGATACAGAGTTAGAACCACCCTAAATGCGAGAGCAGTACTCCATACAAGTATGATCCACTGTTTGTACAAACAGAGCAACTGTTCATAAGAAAAGAAATTTCGACGTCTAAACAGAATCCCAGTTTCTTAAGAGACAAACTTATCTATTTCCATAATGTGGGAGTTTCCTTTCTTAGAAAGAGTGGATGTTACAGTAACACCAAGTATGTTAACCGAGTCAAGAGGTGGAATTAGAGAACCATCAAAGGAGAGACGAGAGTTTTCAATAAAGAATGGGTAAAAACTAGGTCTTGGAGACATTAAACTTCACAAGATTTTGTCTACCACACTGATATATCCTGTCTAGGTCTGAGTTTATTGAGGAAGCTGTGTCAGGACAAGATGCAGATCGAGTGAGAGAGCTGAACTGAAGGATGTGGATGAATGCAGTGTTGAGTCGTCAGTGTATGAGTGCTCTTGGTTATTTGTGGTACAGAGGAAATCATTGATAAAAAAAGAGAAATAATGTAGAGGACAGACCAGAACCTTGAAGGACATCACTGTTGATAGAATAAGAGAGGGGAAGCTCATCCATCAGCAACCATAAATATAGATTGGCCAGAGAGGATGACAAAGATGAAGGAACAAAGTGAGGGAGAGAAGCCAAAACAAGAAAGGAGCCTAGAGATGACACCTTGATGCCACACCTTGTCAAAAGCCTTAGATATATCAGGGGCAAGTACAAATGACTGCCTAAATCTTTTGGGGATGATGGCCAGACATTAGTAAGACAGGAAAGAATATCACCAGTAGATCTCGCCTATATAAGCCATACTGGTGATCAGAGAGAAGACTATGATTTTTGAGGCGTTTAAGGATATTGGGAGTTGAGGGTGGATTCTAAGCTCTGAAAATAGATATCAATTCAACAGGATGATAGTTCGAGAGGTTGAATTGGTCATCCTTCAGGATGGGATGTATCAATACAAGGTTCTGAGAAGGAAAAGGTTTTTAAACAGTAATGGAACAGACAAGCAAGCACAGGTGCAAATTCAAAGGCACACCCTTTCTTGGAACAGACAAGCAAGCACAGGTGCAAGTTCAGAGGCACACTCTTTCAGTACATGGGGATGGATGCCATCAGGACCATAAGCCTTGTACGTGTCCAGAAAGAGTAGTGCTTTCCAGACAGTCCGAAAAAAAATAATGAGGTTTGGCATAGGATTAGTAAGAGGAGCATCAGGGGGTGAGAGAATGTTAGACTCATCCATGGTAGAGTTAGGGAAACAGGAACCAAAAAGTGCTGCTTTATCTATAGGAGAGACTGATACAGTAATATCTGAATGGAGAAGTGAAGTAAAGGTAGAGCAAGAGAAGTTTAGTGATACCCTTAGCTAGAGACCACAAAGACCTATCGCTGGATGATAAGTCATCACACCTCCTTTGAATAAAGGAATTCTTTGCTTCATGAATAACATACTTGCAATGATTACGGGTAGTGATACATACTGAATGGGAGTCTTTCCAAGCCCAATGTGCCTGATCCCTTGCCTGAATGGCCTCAGAACAGGAAGAAGATATCTTGGAGAAAGAGTAGATAAATGCTTCCATTCCCACAAGAATAATCTCTGCTATGCATCTGGCAGAGATAGAAGGTAAATTACCAGTACTACTGCCTGGGTATTCCCTGGGGATTGGAGAGAAAGAACATTTCCCACTTATTCCCTGCATGTTATAGAAGGCAACTAAAGGGGCTGGAAATCCTCCCCTCTAGCTTTAATTTTCCAAAAGAAGGAACAGATGGGGACAAAGTGAGGAGTTTTCCCCTCTATGGTTTAGTCATATGCTCTAGAACACTACCTCACTAAAGCGGGAAATGGCAAGTATATATGAAAAAAAAATGCCTGGGTTTCTGGTGGCTTAGTGACAGCTACTGAGTTTGCTAGCACTTCAGTGGTTGTCAAGCTGCACTCCTCTGACCCAAGTGGCTGTCTTCTTTCTGCCTCACTTACACGTGGACTATTGGCATTCTGTCCACAGCTACTGAGTCTGCTAGCACTTCAGTGGTTGTCAAGTTGCACTCCTCTGACCCATGTGGCTGTCTTCTTTCTGCCTCACTCACACGTGAACTATTGGCATTCTGTCCACAAACAACAATCCCACTTTGACATACATAACACTTGACAATACTTAACTCACACAGCTCATTCTTCGTAACTCTAAATTCTCCTGTGGTGAGATCTATGCACTAGCCCTGCCTTTTGACAAAATGGTAGGAGCAATAGATAGAAACAGCAGGTAGGAGCATTCAGGCTCGAGCATTAGGTAGAGACATTAGGTGGAAGTAGTAGGTAAGAGCATTACATAGTAGTAGTCATTAGGAACATTAAGTAGGATTCTCTGCAAACACTGCGTTAGACTTGCCCTCTGCCAATGGCCTCTTAAGGGTGAGGCACTAAAGGATAAGAAGCAGAACTGGAGTTCACTAGTTATGGAGACTATTTCTATGGCCACCTCCTTCAGGGAATTTCACTTAGAAGAGGCATTTGAGATATAGATACACAGATAGATAGACAAACACCTAGAAGGATCACCACATAAGAGATAGTCATGTATCCAAGGAAAGTCAGAACAGCATTTTCTCAAGTTCTTTCAGTCAGCTTTGTTGAGGTGCTAATATCTACATTTAAAAAGGGCTGCTGAAGGAGGGTGGTGCCATTAGAATAGATAAATGTACGAGAATGTAATCAAAAGAACCAACTGGGGGGGATTGTGTAGATACAGCAGGATGGATAAGAAGTGAAAAAGATCCAGAATATTCAGTGGCCAAAGCGGACAGGAATATAGTTAAGGTGGGAGAACATTTTTTTCTAGATCAATAAAAATGGAGATCAAGTTGGCTTCAATCCCCCCACCATCCACATGGGATGAATTCAACCACTACCTATGGTGAATGTTGAAATACCATAAGCAGAGCATCTTGGTTTGAGGGTGAAAAGATGCTACAGTCTCGTGGCAGGAATTTACATGGTCAAGGAAAGATAAAAAATTTGTATAATTAGGAGAGCAATAAGTGACATATAAGGAAATGTGATAGATGAGAGACAGACCTTGAGCCACACAAAATTTAGGGACTTGAGGTCCTCTCTCTTTCCCTCTTTATTGCTTAATCAATCATAAAACCTTAAACCACATACTGTCTGCAAACATTTCATTTCTAACAAATCCACCCTCCTCTGCACATCCTCATCTACAGCACATTCCTCACTTCCATATGATATTGTTGGGACTCCCATACCTTCAAACATACCCATCTTTGCCCTCCCAGACGACTACTCCTCTTTCCACCTATTTTCAAGTTATCCATCCTAGGACTAGCTTCCTATTCCATGGCTACAGTCACTGCCATGTTCACCCCCAGGTGTACAAAATGCTTCAATTCCTCTAATCTTTTCTCCATTCAAACTTGCACACATACAAACCTGTTCCTCAATGCTGCTAAACCTACTAACCTACCTTTTATTCATATTCACTCTTAATCTCCTACTTTCACACACCCTTCCAAACCCAATCACCAACTTCTGAACTTTCTGACTCAATTCTGCCACCAGCACAGCAGCCTCAGCAAATAACAACTGATTTACTTACTAAGCCCCCTCATTCCCTACAGATTGTGTATACTCATCCCTCTTTCCAAGTCTCTCTCATTTACCTCCTTCACTATCCTATCCATAAACAAATTAAACAGCCATGGTGACATCAAACACCCTAGCCACAGACCAACCTTCACTTGAAACCACTCACTCTCCTCTTCCTATTTGTAAACATGCCTTACACCCTTGATGAAAATTTCTCACTGCTTATCAAAGCATTCCTCCTACACCATATATACTTAAAACATTGCACAAGGTATCTCCATCAACCCTGTCATATGTTTTCATTATATCCATAATTGCCACATACAAATCCTGTTCCTCTAAGTTTTTCACACACATTCATCGACACAAACACCTGATCCACAAATCTTTTAACACTTCTGAAGCCACAGTGCTCCTCCCCAATCTGATGCTCTGTATATTCCTTCACCCTCTTAATCAACACCTACCCATACAACTTACCAGGTACACTTAACAAGCTTATACCTCCGTAGCTCAAACACTCAGCTTTGTTCCCCTTGCCTTCATACATATACAAGTATTCTGCAAATCCTTAGGCACCTCACCATGATCCGTACACATGGTAAAAATCATAACTCACCAATCAACAACACAGTCACCCCTTTTCTTTATAAAATTCAACTCCAATTCCAACTCCAGCTGCCTTGCTGCATTTCATCTTATGTAAGGCTTTCACCACCTTTTCTCACTTTACCAAACCACTCTCCATAGCTTTCTCACTTTGCATACCACCCAAACCAAACACCTACATCTGTCATCCTATCATCAAACACACTCAAAAGTCCTTCAAAATACTCTCCATCTCCTCACTTGATCACCATCTATCACTATTTCTAAATTGGCCCCCTTCACCAAAGTTCCCATATGTTTTCTTATTTTTCACACACTATTATCCTCTTGCAAAAATCTTAATCTTCCTTAAGTTTATTGATACTCAACCCAGCTCTCATTCATCCTTTTTTTTCAACCCTTGCAGCTTCCTCTTGACCTCCTGCTGCTTTCTCTAATATCTCCCTCTAATCATTTGCACTCCTTCCCAGTAAGTACCAACATATACCTCTCTTTTCTCTTTCACTAGCAACTTCACTTCTTCATCTCACCACTCACTACCCTTTCTAATCTGCCCACCTCCCAACTCATGTATGTCATAAGCATCTCTCGTATATGCCAGCTCCGCTTCCCTAAATATCTCCCATTTCCCTAGCTTTGCTTGTACTCATATTTTGCCATTCCACACTAAATCTTTCCTGGTATTTTTCAAACAAGCCTTTTTTCCAAGCTCACTTACTCTCACCACTTTCTTATCTCTATTTTCTGAACACCATTACAAATCTTCACTCTTGCTCCACACCACGTTCAACAGAATTTGTGAAAACTAAACCCAGCAGCCAATATGTACCTGAAAGATGGATATCAGTTGAAATTCACTGATGTTACATGTAAAATTACGTGGTCAAGTATGAACTGGAATCCAGTTGTGTCTATATGAACATAAAGAATATGCAACAACAGCTTCCAAGTGAAAATCATAGCAATCACAAATTACAAGAATAAGGCAATATAAAGTAAGGTTTGGTAAGGTTCTCATAAATTTGAAGTGATTCTTTATGTACTTTAGCTATATTTCCCTGATATACATAATCCTCACCACTACAATCTTATTTACTATCAAAGAACAGGTATAGTATACTGAATCTTGTTTTGTTCCTTATATTCTGATCTTTATATGCTAAATTACCTTTGCAAAACAATTTCATTCAGTAATCAAAACCAGTCTTGTGTAGCTGAACTTTTAATTGGTAAATTTACCAAGTAGGAGTACCACGGAATTGACTTTTAGCTTTGAGGAAAAATAAATACATCAATGGATTCAAGCTGAGTAGATGCGATCTAGACTGGGTAAGCATGATTTCAAGCAATACCTCTATCTTAAAAATAAGTAAATGTAAGGGGACTGCTATGTTCCAGGAAACCAGGGTGCATATGAAAGTGAAAAACCACAGTAAATCAAGAGAAGCTTTGAAAATCTCAAGTAACTTGACCATAGGGCCAAGACTTGCCTTTATCACAGCTGAAGCATCACAAAAATTACTATAAATCAAGAAGTTTGAAAATCTCAAGTAATTTCACCATAGGGCCAGGACTTACCTCTATCACAGCTGAAGCATAACAAAATTTTTGTCATCTTCTGCACTGGTTGCATGTAACAAGAGGAAGTAAACACACTCAGCCACTACAGCAATAGAGTCAAAAAACAATTTTTCCTGCAAGTGGAAACAGGACACTGTAATTCACATACCTTTTTTTCTAAATAACAAGAAAAGTCCAATTTACCTCTCCAACTGTAGTTACTTTGAATACAGCATGATTTAGTTTGGCAATGCTTGTGGCTTAGAATACAATAACAGTTGCAAATCATTTTTCTCCGTTCAAACTTACCTCCCAATCAACCTGTCCCTCAACCCTACAAAACCTAATAACCTTCATGTTTACTCTCTTCTTTCTTCTTTCACACACGTTACCAGACTCATCACCAGCTTCTGCAGTTTTTCACCCGAATTAGCTACCAGTGTTGTATTATCAGTGAACAATAACTGACTCACTTCCCAAGCCCTTTCATCCAGAACAGACTGCATACTTGCCCCCTCTCCAAAACTCTTGTATTCACCTCCCTAACAACCCCATCCATGAACATATTAAACAACCATGGAGACATCATGCACCCCTGCTGCAAACCAACATTCACTGGGAACCAATCCCTTTCCAATCTTCCTACTCGAACACATGCCTTACGTCCTTGGTAAAAACTTTTCACTGCTTCTAGCAATTACCTACCACACCATATACTCTTAAAACCTTCCACAAAGCATCTCTGTCCACCCTCTCATGTGCCTTCTCCAGATCCATAAATGCTATATACAAATCCTCTGTTTTTCTAAATATTTCACACACACATTCTTCAAAGCAAACACAGGATCCACATATCCTCTACCACTTCTGGAACCACACTGCTCTTCTCCAATCTGATATTCTGTACATGTCTTTAACCTTTCAATCAATACCTTCTCATATAATTTCCCAGGAATACTCAACAAACTTATGATCCTGTGGTTTGAACATTAACCTTTATCCCCTTTGCCTTTGTTCAATGGCACTATGCATGCATTCTGCCAATCCTCAGGCACTTCACCATGATCCATACAAACATTAAATATCCTTACCAACCAATTAACAACACAGTCAACCCCCTTTTTGATAAATTTCACTACAACACCATCCAAACCTGCTGCCTTGCTGGCTTTCATCTTGCGCAAAGCTTTCTCTACCTCTTCTCTGTTCACCAAACCATTCTCCCAGACCCTCTCACTTCGCACACCACCCCGACCAAAACACCCTCCATCTGCCACTCTATCATCAAACATACAACAAACCTTCAAAATATTCACTCCATCTCCTTCTCACTTCATCACTACTCGTTATTACCTCGCCATTTGCCCGTGTTACCATCTGTTCTCTTGACTTATGCACTTTATTTACCTCCTTCCAAAACATCTTTTTTATCATTTTTTTTATCATTCTATTTTACTTTGTCGCTGTCTCCCACGTTCGTGAGGTAGCGCAAGGAAACAGACAAAAGAATGGCCCTACCCACCCACATACACATGTATATACATACACATCCACGCATGCAAATATACATACCTATACATCTCTTCGTGTACATATAAATACACACAAAGACATATACACATATACACATGTACATAATTCATACTGTCTGCCTTTATTCATTCCCATCGCTAACCCGCCACACATAAAATAACAACCCCCCTCCCCCCCACACATGTGCATGAGGTAGCGCTAGGAAAAGACAACAAAGGCCACATTCATTCACACTCAGTCTCTATCTGTCATGTGTAATGCACCCAAACCACAGCTCCCTTTCCGCATCCAGGCCCCACAGAACTTTCCACAGTTTACCCCAGACGCTTCACATGCCCTTGGTCAATCCACTGACAGCCCGTCGACCCCGGTATACCATATCGTTCCAAATCACTCTATTCCTTGCACGCCTTTCACCCTCCTGCATGTTTAGGCCCCAATCACTCAAAATCTTTTTCACTCCATCTTTCCACCTCCAATTTGGTCTCCACTTCTCGTTCCCTCCACCTCTGACACATATACCCTCTTGGTCAATCATTCCTCACTCATTCTCTCCATGTGACCAAACCATTTCAAAACACCCTCCTCTGCTCTCTCAACCACACTCTTTTTATTACCACACATCTCTCTTACCCTATCATTACTTACTCGATCAAACCACCTCACACCACATATTGTCCTCAAACATCTCATTTCCAACACATTCACCCTTGTCCGCACAACTCTATCTATAGCCCACGCCTAGCAACCACATAACACTGTTGGAACCACTATTCCTTCAAATATAATGTCTTGACTTCCACACATTTTTCAATGCTCCCAGAACTTTCGCCCCCTTCCCCACCCTATGATTCACTTCCGCTTCCATGGTTCCATCCGCTGCCAAATCCACTCCTAGATATCTAAAACAATTCACTTCCTCCAGTTTCTCTCCATTCAAACTTACTTCCCAATTGACTTGTCCCTCAACCCTACTGTACCTAATAACCTTGCTCTTATTCACATTTACTCTCAGCTTTCTTCTTTCACACACTTTACCAAACTCGGTCACCAGCTTCTGCAGTTTCTCACATGAATCAGCCACCAGCACTGTAGCGTCAGTGAACAAAAACTGACTCACTTCCCAAGCTCTCTCATCCAAAACAGACTGCATACTTGCCCCTCTTTCCAAAACTCTTGCATTCACCTCCCTAACAACCCCATCATAAACAAATCAAACAACCATGGAGACATCACACACCCCTGCCGCAAACCAACATTCACTGAGAACCAATCACTTGCCTCTCTTCCTACACGTACACATGCCTTACATCCTCGATAAAAACTTTTCACTGCTTCTAACAACTTGCCTCCCACATCATATATTCTTAATACCTTCCACAGAGCATCTCTATCAGTTCTATCATATGCCTTCTCCAGATCCATAAATGCTACATACAAATCCATTTGCTTTTTATTCTCCCTAAAATTTAATGATACTCTCTCACCCCAACTCTCATTTGCCCTCTTTTTCACCTCTTGCACCTTTCTCTTGACCTCCTGCCACTTTCTTTCATATATCTTCCTGTCATTTGCACTAATTCCCTGCAAAAACTGTCCAAATGCCTCTCTCTTCTCTTTCACTAACAATCTTACTTATTCCTCCCACCATCCACTACCCTTTCTAACTGCCCACTTCCCATCTTTATCATGCCACATGCCTCTTTTGTGCAAGCCATTCCTCCCTCACTCTTCTTACGTCATTTGCTCTCACCTTTTGCTATTCTGTACTCAATCTCCCATGGCACTTCCTCACACAAGTCTCCTTTCCAAGCTCACTTACTCTCACTACTCTCTTCTGCCCAACATTCTCTTTTCTTTTCTGAAAACCTTTACAAATCTTCACCTTCGCCTCCACAAGATAGTGATCAGACATAACTCCAGCTGCCCCTCTCAGCACATTAACATCCAAAAGTCTCTCTTTTACATGCCTATCAATCAACAAGTAATCTAATAATGACCTCTGGACATCTCTCTTACTCACATACATATACCTATGTATATCTCTCTTTTGTAAACCAGCTATTCCTAATCACCAGTCCTTTTTTGGCAGACAAATCCACAAGCTCTTAATCATTTCAATTTACAACACTGAACCCCATGTACACTAATTATACTCTCAACTGCAACATTTGCATTCAATCACCCATCATTATACCCCAGTTCCATGCATCAAAGTTGCAACACACTCACTCAGCTGCTCCCAAAGCACTTGCCTCATGATCTTTCTTCTCATCCCTGGGGATGGGGAGAAAGAATAGGTTCCACATGTCTTAGAAGGCGACTAAAGGCAGCGGAAGCAAATTTCTAAAAGGGGAAACAGAAGGAGTCATGCGGGGAATGCTTATCCTCCTCAAAGGCTCAGATTAGGGTGTTTAAATGTGTGTGAATGTAACCAAGATGAAAAAAAGGAGAAATAGGTAGTATGTTCGAGGAAAGGAACCTGGATGATTTGGCTCTGAGTGAAACAAAGCTCAATGGTAAAGGGGAAGAGAGATTTGGGAATGTCTTCGGAGTAAATTTAGGGGTTAGTGAGAGGATAAGAGCAAAGGTAGAAGTAGCACTCCTGAAGCAGTTGTCAGAACATGTGATAGAGTGTGAGAAAAAGGACTCTAGAATGATATGGATAAAACAATATAAATATAGATATATAAACATATAGAACATAAAAACTTAAATCATGCTCTGCAACTGTTACTGTATTTTCTAAACACTAAACTAAAAAACTAAAAAGATAATAGCAAAGCTGAGCAGCTCTCCATAAACACCAAAATGCCACATGAATATGGAAAACAATGGAGGGCAGTTACAATGCAAAAATCTCTGAATACACCTGTAATAGTATGGTATACAAAGTGAACTACCTGAAATCATATTAATTATAGCAGCATTCTAAAAGTACTTTGAGAATATCATTAGATGTAATGAACTTCACTTTGCCATTTCGGAAAACTTCTTAGTATACACCAAGGGTGATAGAAATTGATGACAATGTATCATTACAATTCACCAGATGCCTTATGGTTAAGAAAAACAATTATTTGGCTGTATTCAATTGCCTAAACTTGGTGTGGTTTTGAATTTGATGCTGCATACCCTGGTGATTCTCAATAATCTCAAAAATATGACATATTTTTAAAGATTGTGAAACAAAATCTTAAAAATACTGAGAAAAGGAGGAAGTTGAAAAGAATGTGAATAAGAGCAAGTTATTATGTTTAGCAGAGTTGAGGGACAGGTTAGCTAGGAGTTTGAACAGAAAAAAATTGAAGAAAGTTAAGTGATTTACATATCTGAGAGTGGAAATGGCAGGGCACCAAATGGAACCAGGAAGTGGAAGCACTTTGTAGGGTCGAGGAGGGAGGCAAAGGTTTTGGGAACATGAAGAATGTGTGGAGAGATGTTATCTGAAAGGGGAAAAATGGGTATGTTTGTAGAAATAGTTGTTCCAACAATGAATGTGTAGCATGGGCTATGGATAACGCTTTGCAGAGTAGGGTAGCTGTGATGGAAATGAAACATCAGAGGACACTACATGATGTAAGGTACTTTGATTGATTAGGTAATGGAAGAGTAAGAAAGATGTGTGATAATAAGAAAAGGGTGAGTTGAAATGGTGTAGACATTTTTTTTTTTTTTTTTGCTTTGTCACTGTCTCCCGCGTTTGCGAGGTAGCGCAAGGAAACAGACTAAAGAAATGGCCCAACCCACCCCCATATACATGTATATACATACACGTCCACACACGCAAATATACAAACCTACACAGCTTTCCATGGTTTACCTCAGACGTTTCACATGCCCTGATTCAATCCACTGACAGCACGTCAACCCCGGTATACCACATCGATCCAATTCACTCTATTCCTTGCCCTCCTTTCACCCTCCTGCATGTTCAGGCCCCGATCACACAAAATCTTTTTCACTCCATCTTTCCACCTCCAATTTGGTCTCCCACCTCTCCTCGTTCCCTCCACCTCTGACACATATATCCTCTTGGTCAATCTTTCCTCACTCATTCTCTCCATGTGCCCAAACCATTTCAAAACACCCTCTTCTGCTCTCTCAACCACGCTCTTTTTATTTCCACGCATCTCTCTTACCCTTACGTTACTTACTCGATCAAACCACCTCACACCACACATTGTCCTCAAACATCTCATTTCCAGCACATCCACCCTCCTCCGCACAACTCTATCCATAGCCCACGCCTCGCAACCATACAACATTGTTGGAACCACTATTCCTTCAAACATACCCATTTTTGCTTTCCGAGATAATGTTCTTGACTTCCACACATTCTTCAAGGCTCCCAGGATTTTCGCCCCCTCCCCCACCCTATGATTCACTTCCGCTTCCATGGTTCCATCCGCTGCCAGATCCACTCCCAGCTATCTAAAACACTTTATTTCCTCCAGTTTTTCTCCATTCAAACTTACCTCCCAATTGACTTGACCCTCAACCCTACTGTACCTAATAACCTTGCTCTTATTCACATTTACTCTTAACTTTCTTCTTCCACACACTTTACCAAACTCAGTCACCAGCTTCTGCAGTTTCTCACATGAATCAGCCACCAGCGCTGTATCATCAGCGAACAACAACTGACTCACTTCCCAAGCTCTCTCATCCACAACAGACTTCATACTTGCCCCTCTTTCCAGGACTCTTGCATTTACCTCCCTAACAACCCCATCCATAAACAAATTAAACAACCATGGAGACATCACACACCCCTGCCGCAAACCTACATTCACTGAGAACCAATCACTTTCCTCTCTTCCTAAACGTACACATGCCTTACATCCTCGATAAAAACTTTTCACTGCTTCTAACAACTTGCCTCCCACACCATATATTCTTAATACCTTCCATAGAGCATCTCTATCAATTCTATCATATGCCTTCTCCAGATCCATAAATGCTACATACAAATCCATTTGCTTTTCTAAGTATTTCTCACATACATTCTTCAAAGCAAACACCTGATCCACACATCCTCTACCACTTCTGAAACCACACTGCTCTTCCCCAATCTGATGCTCCGTACATGCCTTCACCCTCTCAATCAATACCCTCCCATATAATTTACCAGGAATACTCAACAAACTTATACCTCTGAAATTTGATCACTCACTCTTATCCCCTTTGCCTTTGTACAATGTAGACATATACAGAGAATAAGAAAGGAAAGGCTGACAAAAAGGATATATGTGTCCAGTAGAGGGAACAAGGTGAACAGGAGGAACAAATTGGGGATGGAAGGATGGAGTGAAAAAGATTTTGAGTTATTGAGGCCTGTACATGCATGATGGTGAAAGACATCCATGGGATACTAAATTGGATGTGCTGCCAGTGGATGAAACCAGGGCATTCAAAGCATCCAGGTTAAACCATAGGAAAAGTCTGTGGGCCTTGGCTATGAATAGGGAGCTGTGGTTTCTGTGCAATATACATGACAGATAAAGAATAGATGTGAGCAGACATGGCCTTTCTTCACCTGTTCCTGGTGCTATCTCACTAACACAGAAAAAAGCGACCAACAATGAAAAAATAAAAAAATAAAATTGTATAAATCTAATTGGTCAGATGGACTACCTACTTTATTATGTTTTTCAATTAGTCTACTTCAATATTCTTGTACTTCAGTGTTTTGAGAGCAAAATCTTTACCTAAAAAACATCAAAAATATGGTAAATTTAGGTTGCTGAGAGAAGTTACATGAGGTTTTCATTGATTCTCTTGATTTATATGAGACTTTTGCTTACTTTTGCCTCATATTTCTCCCCTATTCCTGGGGATATGGGAGAAAGAATACCTCCCACACATTCCTCACATGTCGCACAAGGCGACTAAAGGAGACGGGAGCAGGGATTAGAAACCCTCCCCTCCTTGTATTTTAACTTTCTAAAAGAGGAAACAGAAGTCACGAGAAGACTGCTCATCCATCCTCCTTGTGTGTGGATGTAACCAAGATGAGAAAAAAGAAGAGATACGTAGTATGTTTGATGAAAGTAACCTGGATATTTTGGCTCTAAGTAAAACGAAGTTCAAGGGCAAAGGGGAAGAGTGGTTTGGGAATGTTATGGGAGTAAAGTCAGGTGTTGGTGAGAGGACAAGAGGAAGGGAAGGAGTAGCACTATTCCTGAATCAGGAGTGGTGGGAGTATATGACAGAGTGTAAGAAAGTAAACTCTAGATTGATATGGGTAAAACTGAGAGTGGATGGAGAGAGAGATGGGTGATTATTGGTGCATATGCACCTGGACATGAGAAAGATCATAAGAGGCAAGTGTTTTGGGAGCAGCTGATTGATTGATGCACAAGACCGATTATAGTGATGGGTGATTTGAATGGAAAGGTGAGTAATGTGGCAGTTGAGGGAATAATTGGTGTACACGGGTGTTCAGTGTTGTAAATGGAAATGGTGAAGAGCTTGTAGATTTGTGCTCTGAAAAAGGACTGGTGATTGGGAATACCTGGTTTAAAAAGAAAGATATATATAAGTATAAGTATACGTATGTAAGTAAGAGAGATGGCCAGAGAGTGTTATTGGATTACGTGTTAATTGATAGGCGTGTGAAAGAGAGATTTTTAGATGTTTATGTGCTGACAGGTGCAACTGGAGGGATGTCTGATTATTAACTTGAGGAGGCGAAGGTGAAGATTTGTAGAGGTTTTCGGAAAAGAAGAGAGAATGTTGGGGTGAAGAGAGTTGTGAGAGTAAGTGAGCTTGGGAAGGAGACTTGTGTGAGGAAGTACAAGGAGAGACTGAGTGCAAACTGGAAAAAGGTGAGAGCAAAGGACGTAAGGGAAGTGGGGAAGGAATGGGATGTATTTAGGGAAACAGTAATGGCTTGTGCAAAACATGCTTGTGGCATGAGAAGCGTGGGAGTTGGGCAGAGGGCATATTAGAAAGGGTAGTGAGTGGTGGGATGAAGTAAGATTATTAGTGAAAGAGAAGATAGAGACATTTGGATGACTTTTGCAGGGAAATAGTGCAAATGACTAGGAGATGTATAAAAGAAAGAGGCAGGAGGTCAAGAGAAAGGTGCATGAGGTGAAAAAGAGGGCAAACGAGAGTTGGGGTGAGAGATTATTATTAAATTTTAAGGAGAATAAAAAAGATGTTTTGGAAGGAGGTAAATAAAGTGTGAAGACAAGAGAACAAATAGGAACATTGGTGAGGGGGTCTAATGGGGAGGTGATAACAAGTAGTGGTGATATGAGAAGGAGATGGAGTGAGTATTTTGAAGGTCTCTTGAATGTGTTAGATGACAGAGTGGCAGATATAGTGTTTTGGTCAAGGTTGTGTGCAAAGTGAGAGGGTTAGGGAGAATGATTTGCCAAACAGAGAAGAGGTACTAAAAGCTTTGCAGAAGATGAAAGCTGGCAAGGTAGCAGGTTTGGATGGTACTGCAGTGAAATCTATTAAAAAAGGGGGTGACTGTGTTGTTGACTGGTTGGTAAGGATATTTAATGTGTGTGTGACTCATGGTGAGGTGCCTGATGATTGGCGGAATACATGCAGAGTGCCACTGTATAAAGGCAAAGGGGATAAAGGTGAGTGCTCAAATTACAGAGATATAAGTTTGTTGAGTGTACCTGGGAAATTATATGGAAGGGTATTGATCAAGAGGGTGAAGGCATGTACAGAGCATCAGATTGGGGAAGAGCAGCGTGGTTTCAGAGGTGGTAGAGGATGTGTGGATCTGGTGTTTGCTTTGAAGAACGTTTTTTGAGAAACACTTAGAAAAGCAAATGGAGTTGTATGTAGCATATATGGATCTGGAGAGGGCATATGATAGAGTTGGCAGAGATGCTCTGTGAAAGGTATTAAGAGTATATGGTGCGGGAGGCAAGTTCGTAGAAGCAGTGAAAAGTTTTGATCAAGGATGTAAGGCATGTGTACGAGTAGGAAGAGAGGAAAGTGACTGGTTCTCAGTGAATATTGGTTTGCAGCAGGGATGTGTGATGTCTCCATGGTTGTTTAATCGGTTTATGGATGGGGTTGTTAGGGAGGTGAATGCAAGAATTTTGGAAAGAGGGGCAAGTATGTAGTCTCTTGTGGATGAGAGAGCTTGGGAAGTGAGTCAGTTGTTGTTCGCTGATGATACAGAGCTGGTGGCCGTTTCAGGTGAGAAACTGCTGAAGCTGGTGACTGAGTTTGGTAAAGTGTGTGAACGAAGAAAGCTGAGAGTAAATGTGAATAAGAGCAAGGTTATTAGGTACAGTAGGGTTGAGGGACAAGTAAACTGGGAGGCAAGTTTGAATGGAGAAAAACTGGAGGAAGTGGTGTTTCAGATACCTGGTAGTGGACATGGCAGCGGATGGAACCATGGAAGCGGAAGTGCATTACAGGGTGTTGGAGGGGGCGAAGATTCTGGGAGCATTGAAAAATGTGTGGAAGGCGAGAACATTATCTCGGAAAGCAAAAATGGGTATGTTTGAAGGAATAGTGGTTCCAACAATGTTATATGGTTGCGAGGCGTGGGCTATAGATAGAGTTGTGCACAGGAGGGTGGATGTGTTGGAAATGAGATGTTTGAGGAAAATGTGTTGTGTGAGGTGGTTTGATCGAGTAAGTAATGAAAGGGTAAGAGAGATGTGTGGTAATAAAATGAGTGTGGCTGAGAGAGCAGAAGAGGGTGTTTAAAATGGTTTGGTCACATGGAGAGAATGAGTGAGGAAAGGTTGGCAAAGAGGATATATGTGTCAGAGGTGGAGGGAACGAGGAGAAGTGGGAGACCAAATTGGAGGTGGAAAGATGGAGTGAAAAAGATTTTAAGCGATCTGGGCCTGAACATGCAGGAAGGTGAAAGGCATCCAAGGAATAGAGTGAATTGGAAAGATGTGGTATACCGGGGTCAACGTGCTGTCAATGGACTGAACCAGGGCATGTGAAGTGTCTGGGGTAAACCATACAAAGTTTTGTGAGGCCAGGATGTGGAAAGGGAAATGTGGTTTCGGTGCATTATACATGACAGCTAGAGATTGAGTGTGAATGAGCATGGCCTTTGTTGTCTTTTCCTAGCGCTACCTCGCGCACATGCGGGGGGAGAGGGTTGTCATTTCATGTGTGTCAGGGTGGTGACGGGAATGAATAAAGGCAGCAAGTATGAATTATGTACATGTGTATATATGTATATGCCTGTGTATGTATATATGTATACGTTGAAATGTATAGGTATGTATACGTGCATGTGTCGATGTGTATGTATATACATGTGTATGTGGGTGGGTTGGGCCATTCTTTTGTCTGTTTCCTTGCGCTACCCCACTAACGTGGGAGACAGCAACAAAGTATAATAATTTAACAATAATATTTCTCAAAAATAATATCATTATAAACACATTCATAATTGCAAGATATAATGTTCCAAGTCCCATTTCCCCAATTAAATCACTTCTTTTAAGCATAAATAGTTAACTGCTTCAAGTTTCTTCTAACCTACATGTTATTTCCATGGTACCCCTAAATTAGTATTTCAAATAATTTTTTTTTTTTTTTTTTTTTTTTTTTTTTTTAATTTTCCAAAAGAAGGAACAGAGAAGAGGGCCAGGTGAGGATATTCCCTCAAAGGCCCAGTCCTCTGTTCTTAACGCTACCTCGCTATCGCGGGAAATGGTGAATAGTATGAAAAAAAAAAAAAAAAAAAAAAATCATGAAAATGAACAAGGTAACATTCTAAGGTAAGGAAGATGGTGTGAGGGTCAGCTCATGTAAACCCCACATACTAACAAGGAACCTTTTTAATAAAGAACTTACATCACCTTTTCTATTACATATAGACAATAACATTGTTGGAACCACTATTCCTTCAAACATACCCATTTTTGCTTTCCGAGATAATGTTCTCGACTTCCACACACTCTTCAAGGCTCCCAGAATTTTCGCCCCCTCCCCCACACTATGATTCACTTCCACTTCCATGATTCCATCTGCTGCCAGATCCACTCCCAGATATCTAAAACACTTTACTTCCTCCAGTTCTTCTCCATTCAAACTTACCTCCCAATTGACTTGACCCTCAACCCTAATGTACCTAATAACCTTGCTCTTATTCACATTTTCTCTTAAATTTCTTCTTTCACACACTTTACCAAACTCAGTCACCAGCTGCTGCAGTTTCTCACATGAATCAGCCACCAGCGCTGTATCATCAGCGAACAACAACTGACTCACTTCCCAAGCTCCCTCATCCACAACAGACTGCATACTTGCCCCTCTTTTAAAAACTCTTGCATTCACCTCCCTAACAACCCCATCCATAAATAAATTAAACAACCATGGAGACATCACAAACCCCTGCCGCAAACCTACATTCACTGAGAACTAATCACTTTCCTCTCTTCCTACACGTACACATGCCTTACATCTTCGATAAAAAGTTTTCACTGCTTCTAACAACTTGCCTCCCACACCATATATTCTTAATACCTTCCACAGAGCATCTCTATCATATGCCTTCTCCAGATCCATAAATGCTACATACAAATCCATTTGCTTTTCTAAGTATTTCCCACATACATTCTTCAAAGCAAACACCTGATCCACACATCCTCTACCACTTCTGAAACCACACTGCTCTTCCCCAGTCTGATGCTCTGTACATGCCTTCACCCTCTCAATCAATACCCTTCCATATAATTTACAAGGAATACTCAACAAACTTATACCTCTGTAATTTGAGCACTCACCCTTTGCCTTTGTACAATGGCACTATGCAAGCATTCCGCCAATCCTCAGGCAACTCACCATGAATCATACATACAGTAAATAACCTTACCAACCAGTCAACAATACAGTCACCCCCTTTTTTAATAAATTCCACTGCAATACCATCCAAACCCGCGGCCTTGCCAGCTTTCATCTTCCGCAAAGCTTTTACTACCTCTTCTCTGTTTACCAAATCATTTTCCCTAACACTCTCACTTTGCATACCACCTCGACCAAAACACCCTATATTTGCCACTCTATCATCAAACACATTCAACAAACCTTCAAAATACTCACTCCATCTCGTTCTCACATCACCACTACTTGTTATCACCTCCCCATTAGCCCCCTTCACTGAAGTTCCCATTTGCTCCCTTGTCTTACGCACTTGATTTACCTCCTTCTAAAAACATCTTTTTATTCTCCCTAAAATTTAATGATACTCTCTCACACCAACTCTCATTTGCCTTCTTTTTCACCTCTTGCACTCTTCTATTGACCTCTTGCCTCTTTCTGTTATACATCTCCCACTCATTTGCATTTTTTCCCTGCAAAAATCGTCCAAACACCTCTCTCTTCTCTTTCACTAATAATCTTACTTCTTCATCCCACCACTCACTGCCCTTTCTAACCTGCCCACCTCCCACGCTTCTCATGCCACAAGCATCTTTTGCGCAAGCCATCGCTGCTTCCCTAAATACATCCCATTCCTCCCCCACTCCCCTTACCTCCTTTGTTCTCACCTTTTTCCTTTCTGTAATCAGTCCCTCCTGGTACTTCCTCACACAAGTCTCCTTCCCAACCTCACTGACTCTCACCACTCTCTTCAACCCATCATTCTCTCTTCTTTTCTGAAAACCTCTACAAATCTTCACCTTCGCCTCTACAAGATAATGATCAGACATCCCTCCAGTTGCACCTCTCAGCACATTTACATCCAAAAGTCTCTCTTTCGCACGCCTATCAATTAACACGTAATCCAATAATGCTCTCTGTCCATCTCTCCTACTTACATATGTATACTTTTGTATATCTCTCTTTTTAAACCAGGTATTCCCAATCACCAGTCCTTTTTCAGCACATAAATCTACAAGCTCTTCACTATTTCCATTTACAACACTGAACACCCCTTGTATACCAATTATTCCCTCAACTGCCACATTACTCATCATTGCATTCAAATCACCTATCACTATAACCCAGTCTCGTGCATCAAAACCACTAACACACTCATTCAGCTGAGATGTATATGTATATGTATGTATATGTGCGTGTGTGGACGTGTATGTATATACATGTGTATGTGGGTGGGTTGGGCCATTGTTTCGTCTGTTTCCTTGTGCCACCTCGCTGGTGCGGGAGACAGCATCAAAGTATAATGAATAAATAATATGTGATATATGCAAACAAGTTTACTGGTACTAAGTACCATATTTACCATATACCACTTAGCTTACTTCTCGACACACCAATATGCGTAAGTGTTCCTCACTACTAGTCTCATCTTTCAAACTTCTGTTTACTATATTGTGTGATTTCAAAATTAATTTCTTAATTCAATCGGACTCAAGCAACTCTCAACATAACTTGTAAAAGTATCGTGAGGTGCTGGTAGCCTTAATAAGTCTTCCTGCAATGACATACAAAATCTTCCTGTGTCAAGCCAAGCCAAGCCTTCCTGATACATGAACGATCACTGATTTCTGTCCCTCGACTATTGTTCTCTCTCGGGCCACCTGGACAACAAGCTGTTTAACAAATGCATTTCCTTACACGAAATCACTTTTACGGAGAATATGGAGTCCAATGATACATGTTGCTGTAAAAGATCAGAATAGAGGCATCACTTTCATAGGTTTTAGTTTTTTCTTTTGGACTCTTCTTTGTTAAGGTAAGGAATGTTATGGTGGAGAATTTCATAATATCCTTTAAAATTATCTTTTGATATTAACTCCTTACTGGTATAGTTATGACGGAGAGAGAAGATGTGAAGTTAAACAAATACTGGCAAATTAAGAAATCAGAGAATGTTCACTTTTAACGTTTAAAGACTGCATTTGTGATGAAGTTCTCAATATCATGGTGAGGTGCCTGAGGATTGGAGGAATGCTTGTATAGTGCCATTGTACAAAGGCAAAGGGGATAAGAGTGACTGCTCAAATTACAGTGGTATAAGTTTGTTGAGTATTCCTGGGAAATTATATGGGAGGGTATTGATTGAGAGGGGTAAGGCATATACAGAGCATCAGATTGGGGAAGAGCAGTGTCGTTTCAGAAGTGGTAGAGGATATGTGGATCAGGTGTTTGCTTTGAAGAATGTATGTGAGAAATACTTAGAAAAGCAAATGGATTTGTATGTAGCATTTATGGATCTGGAGAAGGCATATGATAGAGTTGATAGAGATGCTCTGTGGAAGGTATTAAGAGTATATGGTGTGGAGGCAAGTTGTTAAAAGCAGTGAAAAGTTTGTATCGAGGATGTAAGGCATGTGTACGTGTAGGAAGAGAGGAAAGTGACTGGTTCTCAGTGAATGCAGGTTTGCGGCAGGGGTGTGTGATGTCTCCATGGTTGTTTAATTTGCTTATGGATGGGGTTGTTAATGAGGTGAATACAAGAGTTTTTGAAAGAGGGGCCAGTATGAAGTCTGTTGTGGATGAGAGAGCTTGGGAAGCAAGTCAGTTGTTGTTCACTGATGACAGAACGCTGATGGCTGATTCGTGTGAGGAACTGCAGAAGCTGGTGACTGAGTTTGGTAAAGTGTCTGAAAGAAGAAAGCTGAGAGTAAATGTGAATAAGAGTAAGGTTATTAGGTACAGTAGGGTTGAGGGACAACTCAATTGGGAGGTTAGTTTGAATGGAGAAAAACTGGAGGAAGTAAAGTGTTTTAGATATCTGGGAGTGGATTTGGCAGTGGATGGAACCATGGAAGCGAAAGTGAATCATAGGGTGGGGCAGGGGGCAAAAGTTCTGGGAGCGTTGAAGAATGTGTGGAAGTTGAGAACATTATCTTGGAAAGCAAAAATGGGTATGTTTGAAGGAATAGTGGTTCCAACAATGTTATATGGTTGCCAGGCGTGGGCTATAGATAGAGTTGTGCGCAGGAGGGTGGATGTGCTGGAAATGAGATGTTTGAGGACAGTATGTGGTGTGGGGTGGTTTGATCGAGTAAGTAATGTAAGGGTAAGAGAGATGTGTGGTAATAAAAAGAGTGTGGTTGAGAGAGCAGAAAAGGTGTTTTGAAATGGTTTGGTCACAAGGAGAGAATGAGTGAGGAAAGATTGACCAAGAGGATATATGTGTCAGCAGGTGGAGGGAATGAGAAGTGGGAGACCAAATTGGAGGTGGAGAGATGGAGTGAAAAAGATTTTGAGTGATCGGGGCCTGAACATGTAGGAGGGTGAAAGGCGAGCAAGGAATAGAGTGAATTGGAATGATGTGGTATACCAGGATCGACGTGCAGTCAATGGATTGAACCAGGGCATGTGAAGCGTCTGGGGATAACCATGGAAAGTTCTGTGGGGCCTGGATGTGGAAAGGGAGCTGTGGTTTCGGTGCATTATTACATGACAGCTAGAGACTGAGTGTGAACGAATGTGGTCTTTGTTGTCTTTCCCTAGCGCTACCTCGCGCACATGAGGGGGGGAGGGGGTTGTTATTTCATGTGTGGCAGAGTGGCGATTGGAATGAATAAAGGCAGATAGCATGAATTATGTACATGTGTTTATATGTATGTCTGAGTGTGTATATATATACGTATACATTGAGATATATAGGTATGTATATCTGTGTGTGTGGATGTGTATGTATATACATGTGTATGTGGGTGGGTTGGGCCATTCTTTCGTCTGTTTCCTTGCGCTACATCGCTAATGCGGGAGACAACGACAAAGCAAAATAGAATAGAATAATTTTTTGTTCTTGTCTGAAACTGACATTGGCCATCGTTCTGTCATGTAAAGATTATCATACATATGTAACTTATTATATATTATGACATCATTATTGATGATAATAGATGCACAAGACGGAAAGATGCACTAAAGACTGATGCAGTCATCAAAAAAGTCATCAGAAGAGTTACATAGATATTTTAGAGTTTGCAACCATCACTGTTCCAAGAGGAACTACATAAATAATTTCAGACTTTGACACACTGCTTGCCCGGATAAAAATTTAGAAGGACTTCAGATAGGTTTCGTTCCATAACTTGATTTTTGCTAAATATCCTTTCTTGACAGTATTTGTCATTTTTTTCATACATATTCGCCATTTTCTGCATTAGCAAGGTAGCGTTAAGAACAGAGGACTGAGCCTTAGTATCATTACTTGGCCCCCTTCTCTGTTACTCTTTTTCAAATATCAAAAATATGGGACAGGAGGATTTCCAGCCCCCTGCTCCCTCCCCTTTTAGTCACCTTTTACGACATGCAGGGAATATGTGGGAAGTATTCTTTCTCCCCTATCCCCAGGGATAATATGTTTTGGTATACAGTATATTCATTTTCATCTATAACAAAATCTATGCCAGTAAAGCATATGGTCACAATATTTTTCATGCTTTACTCTCATTGGCAGATCCTGGCACTGGTGATATTGACTATCATGAGGACCATGATATAACTTTCAATAACATCACAAAAGGTTTTGACAATGAAAACAAACAATTTGGTAAGTATATGTTTTGCTGATTGTACTGTATACAACATGTTGTTCGCTGATGATACAGCGCTGGTGGCTGATTCATGTGAGAAACTGCAGAAGCTGGTGACTGAGTTTGGTAAAGTGTGTGAAAGAAGAAAGTTAGGGGTAAATGTGAATAAGAGTAAGGTTATTAGGTACAGTAGGGTTGAGGGTCAAGTCAATTGGGAGGTAAGTTTGAATGGAGAAAAACTGGAGGAAGTTAAGTGTTTTAGATATCTGGGAGTGGATCTAGCAGCGGAGGGAACCATGGAAGCGGAAGTGAATCATAGGGTGGGGGCAGGGGGCGAAAATCCTGGGAGCATTGAAGAATGTGTGGAAGTCGAGAACATTATCTCGGAAAGCAAAAATGGGTATGTTTGAAGGAATAGTGGTTCCAACAATGTTGTATGGTTGCGAGGCGTGGGCTATGGATAGAGTTGTGCGCAGGAGGGTGGATGTGCTGGAAATGAGATGTTTGAGGACAATGTGTGGTGTGAAGTGGTTTGATTGAGTAAGTAATGTAAGGGTAAGAGAGATGTGTGGAAATAAAAAGAGCGTGGTTGAGAGAGCAGAAGAGGGTGTTTTGAAATGGTTTGGGCACATGGAGAGAATGAGTGAGGAAAGATTGACCAAGAGGATATATGTGTCGGAGGTGGAGGGAACGAGGAGAAGAGGGAGACCAAATTGGAGGTGGAAAGATGGAGTGAAAAGGATTTTGTGTGATCGGGGCCTGAACATGCAGGAGGGTGAAAGGAGGGCAAGGAATAGAGTGAATTGGAGCGATGTGGTATACAGGGGTTGACGTGCTGTCAGTGGATTGAATCAAGGCATGTGAAGCGTCCGGGGTAAACCATGGAAAGCTGTGTAGGTATGTATATTTGCGTGTGTGGACGTGTGTATGTACATGTGTATGGGGGGGGTTGGGCCATTTCTTTCGTCTGTTTCCTTGCGCTACCTCGCAAACGCGGGAGACAGCGACGAGGTATAAAAAAAAAGAAGAAAAAAAAAAAAAAAATTATTATCATTTTACTTTGTCGCTGTCTCCCGTGTTTGGGAGGTAGCGCAAGGAAACAGACGAAAGAAATGGCCCAACCCACCCACATAAACATGTATATACATACATGTCCCCACACACAAATATACATACCCATACATCTCAATGTACACATATATATACACACACAGACATATACATATATACACATGCACACAATTCACACTGTCTACCTTTATTCATTCCCATTGCCACCCCGCCACACATGGAATAACATCCCCCTCCCCCTCATCTGTGCGAGGTAGCGCTAGGAAAAGACAACAAAGGCCCCGTTCGTTCACACTCAGTCTCTAGCTGTCATGCAATAATACCCGAAACCACAGCTCCCTTTCCACATCCAGGCCCCACACAACTTTCCATGGTTTACCCCAGACACTTCACATGCCCTGGTTCAATCCATTGACAGCACGTTGACCCCACGTATACCACATCGATCCAATTCACTCTATTCCTTGCCCGCCTTTCACCCTCCTGCATGCTCAGGCCCCGATCACTCAAAATCTTTTTCACTCCATCTTTCCACCTCCAATTTGGTCTCCCACTTCTCCTCATTCCCTCCACCTCCGACACATATATCCTCTTGGTCAATCTTTCCTCACTCATTCTCTCCATGTGCCCAAACCATTTCAAAACACCCTCTTCTGCTCTCTCAACCACGCTCTTCTTATTTTCACACATCTCTCTTACCCTTACATTACTTACTCAATCAAACCACCTCACACCACATATTGTACTCAAACATCTCATTTCCAGCACATTCACCTCCTGCACACTACTCTATCCAAAGCCCATGCCTCACAACCATACAACATTGTTGGAACCACTATTCCTTCAAACGTACCCATTTTTCCTTTCCGAGATAATGTTCTCGACTTCCACACATTCTTCAAGGCTCCCAGGATTTTTGCCCCCTCCCCCACCCTATGATTCACTTCTGCTTCCATGGTTCCATCCGCTGCCAGATCCACTCCCAGATATCTAAAACACTTTACTTCCTCCAGATTTTCTCCATTCACACTTACCTCCCAATCGACTTGACCCTCAACTCTACTGTACCTAATAACCTTGCTCTTATTCACATTTACTCTTAACTTTCTTCTTTCACACACTTTATCAAACTCAGTCACCAGCTTCTGCAGTTTCTCACATGAATCAGCCACCAGTGCAGTGTCATCAGCGAACAACAACTGACTCACTTCCCAAGCTCTCTCATCCCTAACTGACTGCATTACTTGCCCCTCTTTTCAAAACTCTTGCATTCACCTCCCTAACAACCCTATCCATAAACAAATTAAACAACCATGGAGACAATACACACCCCTGTCGCAGACCTACATTCACTAAGAGCCAATCACTTTCCTCTCTTCCTACACGTACACATGCCTTACATCCTCGATAAAAGCTTTTCATTGCATCTAACAACTTGCCTCCCACACCACATATTCTTAATACCTTCCACAGAGCATCTCTATCAACTCTATCATATGCCTTCTCCAGATCCATAAATGCTACATACAAATCCATTTGCTTTTCTAAGTATTTCTCACATACATTCTTCAAAGCAAACACCTGATCCACACATCCTCTACCACTTCTGAAACCACACTGCTCTTCCCCAATCTGATGCTCTGTACATGCCTTCACCCTCTCAATCAATACCCTCCCATATAATTTACCAGGAATACTCAACAAACTTATACCTCTGTAATTTGAGCACTCACTCTTATCCCCTTTGCCTTTGTACAATGGCACTATGCAAGCATTCCGCCAAAACTATATATATATATTTTTTGGTTCCATAAAAAATTTAATATGGTTTCACTTTCACCAGGACAAGTTGTGTCAGCAGCTTCTTGTAGCACAGATGAAACTATAGCTGCAGACTTTCTTTCATCAAAATCCAGTATAAAGCTACATGGTGGTATGTAGTAGTCATAATGATTGTTATGATTAAAATAGAAAAGTATGAATCATAATGGTTCGTTCTTATTTTTTCATTTCTGATGTAAAATTTGAGAGAAAAATGGTTGATGACAGATAATTTCAACAGAACTAGCTTTTGCAAGACATATGAATCCACCTGTGATACCATCTGTGATAAGTACAGAGGCAAGCCTTGGTGTAGTATCCCAGACTACACATGTTGCAAGAGTTCAAACTAGAACAAGCATGGCATCTGACTGGTACAATTTACAGAACTGTGATACACGTTCTTTTGTATTGTTATCTCTTTTGGGTTGAATGCTACTTTATGAGTGCACTCTTTTGGTGTCCAAGCTATATGAACATACTTTATTCATTCCTATACAGCTTGAATGGGGCTGTCCCTAACCTCATCCACTGCTATTTCATTCAATCTCTTGCCAGGTACAATATTCATGACAAGATATTATTGTCTATGTGCATAGTCTCATAATACGTACAGCATAGTACAAGGTAGCTGTCTTTTGTAATGTGTTTTGAATACATATTCTTGCTATATACAGTATTCACATATTGTAACATAATTTGATATATGGACTGACACACTGGGTGAGGTAATGAATAATCAATGAAGATGGAGGTGAGATATATAAATGTCTGCATTTTCATGAATTAAATTTTAACAGATCAGAGCTGTGCTGGACAGATGCCCCTTGGAGTTACAACCTCCAAAGAACAGTTCATAAATGAACCTGTTGAAACTGTCAGTGGACATTGCTTCACAAACGACTGGTAAGCTTAAAATTAGTATTAGTGCGTTTGATATATTTGGATATATGTTTTTCAAAGTCAAAACATATTTCAACATGTTATGTTTTTAGAAATAGGATTTCTAATTTGATTTTTTTTGTAGGTCTACAGGAAGATAATGCTAGAACTGTCATAATCTTTCTTGGGACATCCTGGGTATCTGTATGTAAGAGCTCAAAGTGTAAGGGTTATTGACTTTTTATATTTTCTGCATCAAATTTTCAATACTGTGCCTAATATTTTCTGCATCAAATTTTGATAATATTTCTACTTTGCAATTTTTAGATACAGATGGATTTGGTCTTAAATGCAATTATAAAGAGCCTTCTGTCACCAACAGAAAACAGACATCCAAACTCCTACACAGGTACAGCACTAGGACTGAGAGACTTTCAGAGAAAAAAACATATTGAAAGGGCAAATACAAAATGTACTAGAAAATGTACATTACCATCACATATTATTCACAATGCCTCTAAATATCTAAATGGCTTTGCACTAGAAATTTTTAAAACTCAGTTGGAATTGTCAACTGTACAAAAAAAGGGCAGATGTTATTCTGACATCCAAAGGTGCTTTTCACCAGGCCTATACTTCAAAAGTGCAGTGGCTTATAAGCTCCTGTATTCAAATATTTGCTCTCCCAGCATTGTGAATGCTTAGATTCTGGATACAAAAGATACTTTTTACTGCAGGATGGAACAAATCTGTTTTTGAACTGCTCAAAAAGAAAATTAAGAGCTTTGAGCTTAAAGATCAAGTTAGTGGCATTGTTTTTGATGCAGTATTAGTTAAGGCTGATGTTTACTACAACACAAGTAAAGATAAGTTTGAAGGGCTAGAAGATCTGGGACAGTAAGGCACTTGAAAAAAAAAGCTGCACAGTATGCTATGGTTTTTCATGGTTAAAGGGTTATCAACAAAGTGGAAGCAAATCTAGGTTATTTTCTTTTCAGCAAGTGTATAGGACCTGAAAAACTTTAACAAATGATTATAGATTGCATTTGTAGAATCAAAGAAACAGAATTAATCCCAAAGTCTGAGATGAAGATATCAGTAATAGGACTGCCTTTAAGAAACTTAAAATTACAAATTTAGCAACATATTTTGTTCATGTCAGTGAGAGAGTATATTGTTTTTATGATACTCCACATCTATGAAAAGTATCAGAAATAACTTCATGAAGTACAATATCAGCAATGAGAGAAACTTGATAAAATGGCAATATGTGGAGGATTTTTATTGCTCTGGTAAGTGCATGTCCATCCTCCTGGCACCAAAACTAACGGATAGACACATACATTGTAATGGTTTTGACGAAATGCGTGTCAGTTTTGCATCACAGACATTAAGTGTAGCGGCTGGGATAAACACCCATTCACTGCCACAAGAAGCCTTACATACTACTGAATTTGTAAATAATATGGATGAAATATTTGACCTTTTAAACAGCAGTCAGAAGAATCTTTATAAACTGAGAGAGTGCAATAAGTTTAGAAAATGATCATATACATTTCCTTGATGAAATGGAACACTATCTAAGATCCTGTAAATGGTTGGGAGGAAGTAGTAGTATTGCTTGTGTGGATGGGTGGCTCCTGAATATCTCCAATATAAAGTTCCTCTGGAATGATGTCAAAGATCATTACAATTTCAGGTATCTTTTAACGAACAGGATCACTCAGGACTGTATTGAGATTTTTTAGCAGTATCAGACAAACAGGTGAAAACAATGATGCACCCACTGCTCCTACATTTGCCAATTTGATAGAAACATTTACAGGGAACAATATCATGCAGAAATCTCTAAATAGTAATTGCATCAATGATGCTACCCCATTTTTAGAGTACATGGAAAGTGATAGAAAACAAGATGTAAACAGAGAGTATGACAATAGTACCCTTACTGATACCACTGATCATGATGATTAAGAGCTATAAGAAACACTTAAAAAAAAGTATAACAAATTATGCTGAGAATGCACCTGTGCATCCTAATGGTACTGAACCCTGCGTGACATGTATGGATAAAACTATTGTTGTTAGTGAATCTTCTGGAAACTTCAATTCATATGAAAACGATGAAGAATTTATTCAGTTAGGAATGGTATATCAGAGACATCACAAAGAAATGTACAAGAGATGCCCTATAACCCTACAGAGCCCTCTATCTCAAACATTGTTTATAATAATAATATTTCAGATTTTTTGCTAATTCTAACCCATATGAGCATAGTGAAGATCTTAATCAGTCACAGAAAGTATCTCAGAGGTGCCACACAAATAAATTTTACATAATGGTATGCATCATGTTACAGTATATTTTTTTTTTTTTTTTTTTTTTTTTTCAAACTATTCGCCATTTCCCGCGTTAACGAGGTAGCGTTAAGAACAGAGAACTGGGCCACTGAGGGAATATCCTCACCTGGCCCCCTTCTCTGTTCCTTCTTTTGGAAAATTAAAAAAAATTGAGAGGGGAGGATTTCCAGCCCCCCGCTCCCTCCCCTTTTAGTCGCCTTCTACGACACGCAGGGAATACGTGGGAAGTATTCTTTCTCCCCTATCCCCAGTATATGTTGATCATAATTACTCGAGTCATAACTGTATTCATTGTAAAGAATTGACATAAGAAAGTGACAGTGATGCTTATCATTATGATCTTTACCATAAAGAACACTGGTTGATCTAATCAGAGAATTTGGAGAACTATTCAGAGAGGAATCAGTTAATAAGAAATTGAGCTAAAAAGATAAGTTCCTTGGAGCACTTCAACGAAGCTCATGGGTAAAGGGGAAGAGTGGTTTAGGAATGTTTTGAAATTAAAGTCAGGGCTTAGTGAGAGGACAAAAGCAAAGGAAAGAGTAGCACTACTCCTGAAACAGGAGTTGTGGGAGTATGTGATAGAACGTACAAAAGTAAACTCTAGATTGATATGGGTAAAACTGAAAGTGGATGGAGAGAGATGGGTGAATATTGGTGCCTATGCACCTAGGCATGAGAAGAAAGATCATAAGAGGCAACTGTTTTGGAAGCAACTGAGAGATTATGTTAGCTGTTTTGATGCATGAGACTGGGTTATAGTGATGGGTGATTTGAATGCAAAGGTGAATAATGTGGCAGTTGAGGGAATAACTGGTGTAAATGGGGTGTTCAGTGTTGTAAATAGAAATAGTGAAGAGCTTGTAGAATTCTATGCTGAAAAAGGATTGGTGATTGGGAATACCTGGTTTAAAAAGAGAGACATATGTATATAGGTATACATATGTAAGTAGGAGAGATGGTCAGAGAGCATTATTGGATTACGTGTTAATTGATAGGCACTTGAAAGAGAGACTCTTAGATATTAATGTGCTGAGAAGTGCAACTAGAGGGATGTCTGATCATTATCTTGTGGAGGCGAAGGGGAAGATTTGTAGAGGTTTTCAGAAAAGAAGATAGAATGTTGGGTTAAAGAGAGTGGTGAGAGTAAGTGAGCTTGGGAAGGAGACTTGTGTGAGGAAGTACCAGGTAAGACTGAGTGCAAAATGGAAAAGGTGAGAGCAAAGGACGTAAGGGGAGTGAGGGAGGAATGGGATGTATTTAGGGAAGCAGTGATGGCTTGCGCAAAGCATGCATGTGGCATGAGAAGCATGGGAGGTGGGGATATTAGAAAGGGTAGTGAGTGGTGGGATGAAGAAGTAAGATTATTAGTGAAAGAGAAGACAGAGGCATTTGGACAAGTTTTGCAGGGAAATCGTGCAAATGACTGGGAGATGTATAAAAGAAAGAGGCAGGTGGTAAAGAGAAAGGTACAAGAGGTGAAAAAGAGGGCAAATGAGAGTTGGGGGTGAGAGAGTATCATTAAATTTTAGGAAGATTAAAAAGATGTTTTGGAAGGAGGTAAATACAGTGCGTAAGACAAGAGAACAAATGGGAACATTGGTGAAGGGGGCTAATGGGAAGGTAATAACAAGTAGTAGTGATGTGAGGAGATGAAGTGAGAATTTTGAAGGTCTGTTGAATGTGTTAGATGATAGAGTGGCAGATATAGGGTGTTTTGGTTGAGGTGGCATGCAAACGAGGGTCAGGGAGAATGCTTTGGTAAACAGAGAACAGGTAGTGAAAGCTTTGCAGAAGATAAAAGCCTGGCAAGGCAGTAGGTTTGGATGGTACTGCAGTGGAATCTATCAAAAAAGGGGTGACTGTGTTGTTGACTGGTTGGTGAGGATATTCAATGTATGTATGGCTCATGATGAAGTGCCTGGGGATTGGCAGAATGCATAATAGTGCCACTGTACAAAGGCAAAGGGGATAAAGGTGAGTGTTCAAATCACAGAGGTATAAGTTTGTTGAGTATTCCTGGGAATTATATGGGAGGGTATTGAATGAGAGGGTGAAGGCATGTACAGAGCATCAGATTGGGAAAGAGCAGTGTGGTTTCAGAAGTGGTAGAGGATGTGTAGATCAAGCGTTTGCTTTGAAGAACGTATGTGAGAAATACTTAGAAAAACAAATGGATTTGTATGTAGCATTTATGGATATGGAGAAGGCATATGACAAAGAGTTGATAGAAATGCTCTGTGGAAGGTATTAAGAGTATATGGTGTGTGAGGCAAGATGCTAGAAGCAGTGAAAAGTTTTTATGAAGGATGTAAGGTATGTGTACAAGTAGGAAGAGAGTAAAGTGATTATTTCTCAGTGAATGTTAGTTTGTGGCAGGGGTGTATGATGTCTCCATGGTTGTTTAATTTGTTTATGGATGGAGTAGTTAGGGAGGTGAATGCATGAGTTTTGAAGGGAGGAGAAAGAATGCTGTCTGTTGTGGATGAGAGGGCTTGGGAAGTGAGTCAGTTGTTGTTCACTCATGATACAGTGCTGGTGGCTGATTTGGGTGAGAAACTGCAGAAGCTGGTGACTGAGTTGGTAAAGTGTGTGAAAGAAAGCTGAGAGTAAATGAGAATAAGAGCAAGGTTATTAGGTACAGTAGGGTTGAGGGACAAGTCAACTGGGAGGTAAGTCTAAATGGAGAAAAACTGGAGGAAGTGAAGTGTTTTAGATATCTGGGAGTGGATTTGGTAGTGGATGAAACTATGGAAGCGGAAGTGAGTCACAGGATGGGGTAGGTGGCGAAATTTCTGAGAGCGTTGGAAAATGTGTGGAAGACGAGAACATTATCTCGGAAAGCAAAAATGGGTATGTTTGAAGGAATAGTGGTTCCAACAACATTATATGGTTGTGAGGCATGGGCTATAGATAGAGTTGTGCGGAGGAGGGGGATGTGCTGGAAATGAGATGTTTGAGGACAATATGTGGTGTGAGATGGTTTAATCGAGTAAGTAAAGAAAGGGTAAGAGAGATGTATGGTAATGAAAAGAGTGTGGTTGTGAGAGCGAAGAGGGTGTTCTGAAATGTTTTGGTCACATGGAGAGAATGAGTGAGGAAAGATTGACAAAGGGGATATATGTGTCAGAGGTGGAGGGAATGAGAAGTGGGAGGCCAAATTGGAAGTGGAAAGATGGAGTGAAAATGATTTTGAGTGATAGGGGTCTCAACATGCAGGATGATGAAAGCCGTGCAAGGAATAGAGTTATTAGGAAAGATGTGGCATAGCAGGAATCGACATGCTATCAATGGATTGAACCAGGGCATGTGAAGCGTCTAGGGTAAACCATGGAAAGTTTTGTGGGGCCTGGATGTGGAAAGAGAGCTGTGGTTTCGGTGCATTATTCATGACAGATAGAGACCGAGTGTGAATGAATGTGGCCTTTGTTTTCTTTTCCTAGTGCTACCTCGCACGCATGAGGGGGGAGGGGGTTTTCGTTTCATGTGTGGCGTGGTGGCGAAGAGAATGAATAAAGGCAGCAAGTGTGAATTATGTACATGTGTATATATGTATATGTCTGTGTATGTACATATATATATGTATACGTTGAAATGTATAGGTATCTATATGTGCCTATGTAGACGTGTATGTATATACATGTGTGTGTTCATCTGTTTCCTTGCGCTACCTTGCTAACACGGGAGATAGCGACCAAGTATAATAAACAAATAAATAAATAAATAAATATGCATGTAAGAACATAAGAGTACATCCCTGGGGATAGGGGAGAAAGAACACTTCCCACGCATTCCTCACGTGTCGTAGAAGGCGGCTAAAGGGGACGGGAGTGGGGAACAAGAAACCCTCCCCTCCTTGTATCTTAACTTTCTAAAAGGGGAAACAGGAGAAGGAGTCACGCAGGGAGTGCTCATCCTTGTCGAAGGCTCAGATTGGGGTGTCAAAATGCGTGTGGATGTAACCAAGATGAGAAAAAAGGAGAGATAGGTAGTATGTTTGAGGAAAGGAGCCTAGATGTTCTAGCTCTGAGTGAAACGAAGCTAAAGGGTAAAGGGGAAGAGTGGTTTGGGAATGTCTTGGGAGTAAGCTCAGGGGTTGGTGAGAGGACAAGGGAAAGGGAAGGAGTAGCACTACTCCTGAAACAGAAGTGGTGGGAGTATGTGATAGAGTGTAAGAAAGTAAACTCTAGACTGATATGGGTAAAACTGAAAGTGGATGGAGAGAAATGGGTGATTATTGGTCCATATGCACCTAGGCATGAGAAGAAAGATCACGAGAGGGAAGTGTTTTGGGAGCAGCTGAATGAGTGTGTTGGTAGTTTTCATGCACGAGACCGGGTTATGGTGATGGATGATTTGAATGGAAAGGTGAGTAATGTGGCAGTTGAGGGAATAATTGGTGTACATTGGATGTTCAGTGTTGTAAATGGAAATGGTGAAGAGCTTGTAGATTTGTGCGCTGAAAAAGGACTGGTGATTGGGAATACTTGGTTTAAAAAGAGAGATATATATAAGTATATAGTATGTAAGTAGGAGAGATGGCCAGAGAGCAATATTAGATTACGTTAATTGACAGGTGCATGAAAGAGACTTTTGGATGTTAATGTGCTGAGAGGTGCAACTGGAGGGATGTATGATCATTATATTGTGGAGGAGAAGGTGAAGATTTGTAGAAGCTTTCAGAAAAGAAGAGAGAATGTTGGGATGAAGAGAGTGGTAAGAGTAAGTGAGCTTGGGAAGGAGACTTGTGTGAGGAAGTACCAGGAGAGACTGAATACAGAATGAAAAAAAGATGAGAACAAAGGATGTAAGGAGAGTGGGGGAGGAATGGGATGTATTTTAGGGAAGCAGTGATAGCTTGCACAAAAGATGCTTGTGGCATGAGAAGCATGGCAGGTGGGCAGACTAGAAAGTGTAATGAGTGGTGGGATGAAGAAGTAAGAGTACTAGTGAAAGAGAAGAGAGAGGTATTTGGACGATTTTGACAGGGAAATAATGCATATGACTGGAAGATGTATAAAAGAACGAGGCAGGAGGTCAAAAGAAAGGTACAAGAGGTCAAAAAGAGGGCAAATGAGGGTTGGGGTAGAGAGTTTCATTAAATTCTAGGGAGAATAAAAAGATGTTTTGGAAGGAGGTAAATAAAGTGCGTAAGACAAGGGAACAAATGGCAACATCAGTGAAGGGTGCTAATGGGGAGGTGATAACAAGTAGTGGTGATGTGAGAAGGAGATGGAGTAAGTATCTTGAAGGCTTGTTGAATGTGTTTGATGATAAAGTGGCAAATATAGGGTGTTTTGGTCGAAGTGGTGTGCAAAGTGAGAGGGTTCAGGAGAATGATTTGGTAAACAGAGAAAAGGTAGTAAAAGCTTTGGGGAAGATGAAAGCCGGCAAGGCAGCAGGTATGGATGGTATTGCAGTGGAATTTATCGAAAAAGGGGGTGACTGTGTTGTTGACTGGTTGGTAAGGTCATTTAATGTATGTATGACTCATGGTGAGGTGCCTGAGGATTGGCAGAATGCTTGCATAGTGCCACTGTACAGAGGCAAAGGGGATAAAGGTGAGTGCTCAAATTACAGTGGTATAAGTTTGTTGAGTATTCCTGGGAAATTATATGGGAGGGTATTAATTGAGAGGGTGAAGGCATGTACAGAGCATCAGATTGGGGAAGAGCAGTGTGGTTTCAGAAGTGGTAGAGGATGTGTGGATCAGGTGTTTTCTTTGAAGAATGTATGTGAGAGATACTTAGAAAAGCAAATGGATTTGTATGTAGCATTTATGGATCTGGAGAAGGCATATGGTAAAGTTGATGGAGATGCTCTGTGGAAGGTATTAAGAACATATGGTGTGGGAAGCAAGTTGTTAGAAGCAGTGAAAAGTTTTTATCGAGGATGTAAGGCATGTGTACGAGTAGGAAGAGAGGAAAGTGATTGGTTCTCAATGAATGTCGGTTTGTGGCAGGGGTGCATGATGTCTCCATGGTTGTTTGATATGTTTACAGAAGGGATTGTTTGGGAGGTGAATGCAAGAGTTTTGGAAAGAGGGGCAAGCATGCAGTCTGTTGTGGAGGAGAAAGCTTGGGAGGTGAGTCAGTTGTTGTTTGCTGATGATACAGCTCTGGTGGCTGATTCAGATGAGAAACTGCAGAAGCTGGTGACTGAGTTTGGCAAAGCTTGTGAAAGAAGAAAGCTGAGAGTAAATGTGAATAAGAGCAAGATTATTAGGTTCAGTAGGGTTGAGGGACAAGTCAACTGGGAGGTAAGTTTTAATGGAAAAAACTGGAGGAAGTGAAGTGTTTTAGATATTTGGGAGTGGATTTGGCAGCAGATGGAGCCATGGAAGCGGAAGTGAGTCATAGGGTGGGGAAGGGCGGTGAAGTTCTGGGACCATTGGAAAATGTGTGGAAGGTGAAAGTGTTATCTCGGAAAGCAAAAATGGGTATGTTTGAAGGAATAGTGGTTCCAACAATGTTATATGGTTGCGAGGCATGGGCTATAGGATAGAGTTGTGCGGAGGAGAGTGGATGTGCTGGAAATGAGATGTTTGAGAACAATATGTGACGTGAGGTGGTTTGATCGAGTAAGTAATGAAAGGGTAAGAGAGATGTGTGGTAATAAAAAGAGTGTGGTTGAGAGAGCAGAAGAAGGGTGTTTTGAAATGGTTTGGTAACATGGAGAGAATGAGTGAGGAAAGATTGAAAAGACGATATATGTGTCAGAGGTGGAGGGAATGAGGAGAAGTGGGAGAGCAAACTAGAGGTGGAAAGATGGAGTGAAAAAGATTTTGAGTGATCGGGGCCTGAACATGCATGAGGGTGAAAGGCATGCAAGGAATAGAGTGAATTGGAACGATGTGGTATACTGGGGTCGACGTGCTGTCAATGGACTGAACCAGGGCATGTGAAGCGTCTGAGGTAAACCATGGAAAGCTTTGTGGGGCCTGGATGTGGAAAGGGAGTTGTGGTTTCGGTGTGTTACAAGACAGCTAGAGACTGAGTGTGAACGAATGTGGCCTTTGTTGTCTTCTACTAGTGCTACCTCGTGCACATGCGAGGGGAGGGGGTTGTCATTTCATGTGTGGCGGGGTGGCAAGGGGAATGAATAAGGGCAGATAGTATGAATTACGCACATGTATATATGTATATACATTTCTCCCCTATCCCTAGGGATAGGGGAGAAAGAATACTTCCCACGTATTCCCTGCATGTCGTAGAAGGCGACTAAAAGGGGAGGGAGCGGGGGGCTGGAAATCCTCCCCTCTCTATTTTTTTTTTTTTCATTTTTTCCAAAAGAAGGAACAGAGAAGGGGGCCAGTCCTCTGTTCTTAACGCTACCTCGCTAATGCGGGAAATGGCAAATAGTTTAAAAGAAAAGAAAAGTCTATGTGTATATATATAAGTTGAGATGCATAGGTATGTATATGTGCCTGTGTGGATGTGTATGTATATACATGTGTATGTGGGTGGGTTGGGCCATTCTTTCGTATGTTTCCTTGCGCTCCCTTGCTAACGCGGGAGACAGCGACAAAGTATAATGAAAAAGAAAAATATAAGAATACATACATATACGTCCATGAATGGATGAAGGCAGTCATGAATATGTATATGTGTATGTATATAATGATCCATCAGTGTGGTTGCATGAAAAACTCAGGATAAGGAAAAATTGTTTGTGGGCTGAATCTGGCTCATGGACCATAGGTTACCTACCCCTGCTCTACAGTGTACTGTGTTGTCAGCTTTTTTCTAATTTGCGTTCTGTGATTTTGCATCATGTTTACAAAATGCTCATCTGTCTCCTGTCTCTGATGAAGAGAAAAAGGCAATTACTCTTAAAATGAAATTAAAGACAATTACCCAGCATGAAGGTGGCAAGCCAGTAATGGCCATTGCATGTGAGTTAGGATTTTCACAATCAACGACCTCTACCATCTTAAAGGATAAGAAGCGAAGAAAAGAACCGGGCCGATTAAAGATATGGAAAGATTACTTGGTCACGAGGTTGGAAGACCAAATGCAAAAGTGCATACCACTTATGCTACTGACAAACCAAATTAAGGAAAGAAGTCTCTGATATGCTAAAATGGCATGCCAATGATCCTACATACACGCAAATGCTTACAAGTCATGGGTGGTTCCAACGCCTCAAAAGACGTCATGATTTTCACAATGTAAAGGTTAGCGGTGAGGCAGCAGGTGCTGATACTGAAGATGCAGAAGCTTTTAAGGAGGAGCTGCACATGATAATTTTGGATGAGAAATGTAAGTGTTCTGAGAAGGTTTAAGGTTGGCTAGGCTAAGCTATGATGTTTGTTAGGTTAGATGTAAGGTATCAAATGTATTTTTGACTTATGATGGTTTTATTGAAATAACCCCATCATATGTAGTGGAGTACCTGCACTATTTTCATTACGAAACATAATTCTAAGAAAAGTAAACATATCTAATATCTCTGAAGAAGTGAATTAAAGGTTATGGAGTGAAAATATAAGTCTGTATGTCTGCACTGCAGGTATTAAATGAGGGATTAAAGCAGGGGCAACTGTCCAAATGTCAGCACTGCAGGAATGTAAAGAAGGGACTGCTGAGGGATGGTGGCTGAGAGGTGTCATCTGCACCTTTGCATCAAACACATCAGAAGCATTGGTGGGATGCAGTGCAACTGTTGGATTTCTATGAACATACACTAATGGTCTTTCAGATATCATGGTAAATATGCTCTTAGCTCTCAGCCCAGACATAACAAAAATCCCATTTGGCCAATCTGAACACCATGACTTAAAGTTATGGTAGACCACAAAAATGTGGTGATTCATAAACAAATCAATACACAGTATATTCACCTGGCTATGATCTGTGACCTGCTATCTGGCCCCAGATGAGTCTTCCATAGTCAGTACAAGTCATAAGGCTTGAATATGCTGATGCATTTCGCTTAATCTTAAAATCTGCTGTGTCTGAAAAATATAGATGAAATGTTATTTCCATGTCCATCTAAAGTACCCTCCCAGAAAGGGTAACATCCTCAAAAATTGGGATTTGCAATACATGTTCAACCAACTGATTAACTCCTTACAAATGTCCCATAAGAAAAATACAGCACACTGTATGTATCATTTGTTAACTAATCTTTTACATTCCAATTTCATTACATACTACAATTAATGACAACACAGACATTGTAGGAAAACATCCAGGCAGTGATCCGTTTCTTTCAAAATTTTGGAGGGTCTACAGCTCCTACAGCCTATTACACACAAGTTTGGGGGGAATGCCTCTTACATTATGAAGAGGTTCTTGAGTGGTATATGCATTAGATATTTAGTTTGAATGTACCAAATTTTGTGAGTTAAATTGGGGCTTGGAGTAAAAGCTTCCATGACTGAAATAGAAAGGAGTGTTTCGTCACCTTCAATGAATCAATATGTTTTTTCTTTATTTTCTCCTTAGGAGACCAAACTTGCGAGAGTGAGTAGATAGCAATGTGAGGTGAACAAATGCAGTAAGTTAGTGTACAAGATCCCTGGGTCACATATAAAAAAAAAAGTAATATTCCCAAATTGACTAGAATCAATATCTATTCTTTCATACAAAATCCCTGGTTCAAATCAAATAAAGGTAAATTTTCTAACTTCACTAGAATCAACATCTTTTCTTTCTTTTATTTTTTTCCTTTTAAGAAGACCCATTTTATAAGAGTGAGGGGATAAAAGTCAAATCAATACTGTCCCATGGTGTAGTGGTTAGCTATCCTGACCATGACATTCATGGGCTGCCCAGGATTTAGCACATAGGTTTGAATCCTGGTCATAGCAGTCGGTCCACAATAAACGACAGCTGTTCATCCACCCCTAGGGGGTGGTTGATGAAATGGGTACATGGCTCAGGCTAGGGCTTGTGAAACATCTGGGGTGAACCATGGAAAGTTTTGTGAGGCCTGGATGTGGATAAGGAGCTGTGGTTCCGGTGCATTACACATGACAGCTAGAGAGTAAGCGTGAACGAGTGTGGCCTTTTTTGTCTGTTTACCTGGCACTACCGTGCTGAAGCAGAAGGTAGTGATGCTGTTTCCTGTGGGACAAGGTAGTGACAGGAATGGATGAAGGCAAGCAAGTATGAATATGTACATGTGTATACATGTATATGTATGTACATGTTTATATATGTATATGTGTGTACATGTTTATATATGTATATGTCTGTGTATGTGTATATATTGATATGTATATGTATGTATATGTATGCATATGGGTGTTTATGCATACATATGTGTATATGAGTGGATGGGCCATTCTTCATCTGTTACTTGGCGCTGTCTTGGTGAAGTGGGAAATGGCTATCAATTATAATAAACTGCAATTTGCTTATGCATTACAGAGCACTGTTCACCCTCCAACTTTATACTCAAAAAGCATCCTCCTGGGAAGCCTTCAGGCAAAAATTTACCTCATCCTTAGTATCTCTGCACATGCCCTTAGCCTTCTCCACCTATGGTTATTCCTTCTAAAAGAATACCTTCAGGAGAATTGACATCTGGGAATTAAACACATGCATAGCACATGGATTAAGCAAGATTAAATGACTCACATCAGCTTCAAAGAAGCAATCTGCAATTCACAGTGATCACATGAACCCAATTATCTTGCCTGCACGATAGGTGCCTAAAGGCATTGTGTCAACTTTATATCCAAAGACTGAAACATGAAGGACCAGTGTCTTGAAGACCTAAGAAAGTGCTAATCTATGCATCGAACCTAATATTATTGTGGACCACAATAATAAGATAAGTGTATCTATACAAGCATTCAACATTCTTTCCATATGCACATATAAAGGGAAACAGCATCAAAAATCTCTAAATGCATGGATTTTGATTACAGTCAAGGAACCTTTGGTCCTAAAATCTTTAACTCTTTCATTTCCTTAAAAGCCACCACTAAGACTTCCACAGACTCCACTAAAATCCCTCCATCACTGTCAAGGGCTATGTCAATAATTACGAAACTGCAAAATCTATAAAAATCACAAGCACCTATCTAACTTGATGCCCCATGCATACAAGTACTGAACAGAGTCAACATAAGGTAAATGCTCCATCTCCCACCACAGGAAACTGCAACATAACACATGCAAAAACCACTTTAAAATGCTGTCTTGCATACTGTTTATTATTAACCACCTTTCCTGCTTAAAGAATAACTCTCCTGATGTTATGCAATATGCAATACAACTGGAGGCCATCATCAACATTTAAGGTCAAAAGACCACTCAATGGTTAGCCTTCAACACTATCTAACTCAGACGAGCCCGCTGACTGCATGTTGTCTCCTAAATGCCACAATGATTTACTTCATTCTAAACACTGCATGCCTCCAACTATATTGAATATTCTGGCTCTGATATCCTAGAACCCTGTTCAATACATTCTTCTATCTCCTCAGTACCGTCCTACCCCTTGTCGCCTCTGCTTCTGACATTTATTCATCTATTTATTATACTTTGTTGCTGTCTCCCGTGTTAGCGAGGTAGCGCAAAGAAACAGATGAAAGAATGGCCCAACCCACACACATACACATGTATATACATACACATCCACACATGCAAAAATATATACCTATACATCTCAATGTATACATATATATACACACACAGACATATACATATATACACATGTACATTACTCATACTGTCTGCCTTTATTCATTCCCATCGCCACCCTGCCACAAATGAAATAACAACCCCCTCCCCTAGCATGTGCGCGAGGTAGCACTAGGAAAAGACAACAAAGGCCCCATTCGTTCACACTCAGTCTCTAGCTGTCATGTATAATGCACCAAAACCACAGCTCCCTTTCCACATCCAGGCCCCATAGAACTTTCCATGGTTTACCCCAGATGCTTCACATGCCCTGGTTCAATCCATTGACAGAACGTCGACCCCAGTATACCACATCGTTCCAATTCACTCTATTCCTTGCATGCCTTTCATCCTCCTGCATGCTCAGGCCCCGATCACTCAAAATCTTTCTCACTCCATCTTTCAACCTCCAATTTGGTCTCCCACTTCTCCTCATTCCCTCCACCTCTGACACATACATCCTCTTGGTCAATTTTTCCTCACTCATTCTCTCTATGTGACCAAACCATTTCAAAACACCCTCCTCTGCTCTCTCTCAATCACACTCTTTCTATTACCAAACATCTCTCTTACCCTTACATCATTTACTCGATCAAACTACCTCACACCACATATTGTCCTCAAACATCTCATTTCCAGCTCATCCACCCTTCTCCGCACAATTCTATCTTTAGCCCACACCTCGCAACCTTGCAACATTGTTGGAACCGCTATTCCTTCAAACATACCCATTTTTGCTTTATGAGATAATGTTCTCGACTTCCACATATCCTTCAAGGCTCCCAGGATTTTCACTCCCTCCCCCATCCTATGATTCACTTCCGCTTCCATGGTTCCATCCGCTGCCAAATCGACTCCCAGATATCTAAAACACTTCACTTCCTCCAGTTTTTCTCCATTCAAACTTACCTCCCAACCGACTTGTCCCTCAATCCTACTGTACCTAATAACCTTGCTCTTATTCACATTTACTCTCAGCTTTCTTCTTTCACACACTTTACCACACTCAGTCACCAGCTTCTGCAGTTTCTCACCCGAATCAGCCACCAGCGCTGTATCATCAGCGAACAACAACTGACTCACTTCCCAAGCTCTCTCATCCACAACAGACTGCATACTTGCCCCTCTTTACAAAAATCTTTCATTCACCTCCCTAACAACCCCATCCATAAACAAATTAAAAAACCATAGAGACATCACACACCCCTGCCGCAAACCAACATTCACTGAGAACCAAACACCTGCCTCTCTTCCTACACGTACACATGCCTTACATCCTCAATGAAAACTTTTCACTGCTTCTAACAACTTGCCTCCCACACCATATATTCTTAATACCTTGCACAGAGCATCTCTATCAACTCTCACAGCCTTCTCCAGATCCATAAATGCTACATACAAATCCATTTGTTTTTCTCCAGATCCATAAATGCTACATACAAATCCATTTGTTTTTCTCCAGATCCATAAATGCTACATACAAATCCATTTGCTTTTCTGAGTATTTCTCACATACATTCTTCAAAGCAAACACTTGATCACACATCCTCTACCACTTCTAAAACCACACTGCTTTTCCCAATCTGATGCTCTGTACATGCCTTCACCCTCTCAATCAATACCCTCCCATATAATTTCCCAGGAATACTCAACAAACTTATACCTCTGTAACTGAGCACTCATTTTTATCCCCTTTGCCTTTGTACAATGGCACTGTGCAAGTATTCTGCCAATCCTCAAGCACCACACCATGAGTCATACATACATCAACTAACCTTACCAACCAGTCAACAATACAGTCAGCCCCTTTTTTTAATATTCCGCTGCTATAACATCCAAACCCACTGCCTTGCCGGCTTTCATCTTCCGCAAAGCTTTTACTACCTCTTCTCTGTTTACCAAATCATTCTCCTGAACCCTCTCACTTTGCACATCACCTCAACCAAAACACCCTATATCTGCCACTCTATCATCAAACACATTCAACCATCAAAATACTCACTCCATCTCCTTCTCATATCACCACTACTTGTTATCACCTCCCTATTAGCCCCCTTCACTGAAGTTCCCATTTGTTCCCTCATCTTATGCACTTTATTTACCTCCTTCCAAAACATCTTTTTATTCTCCCTAAAATTTAATGGTACTCTTTCACCCCAACTATCATTTGCCCTCTGTTTCACCTCTTGCACCTTTCTTTTGACCTCCTGCCTCTTCCTTTTATACATCTTCCAGTCATGTGCATTATTTCCCTGCAAAAATCATCCAAATGCCTCTCTCTTCTCTTTCACTAATAATCTTACTTCTTCATCCCACCACTCACCACACTTTCTAATCAACCCACCTCCCATGCTTCTCATGCCACAAGCATCTTTTGCGCAAGCCATCACTGCTTCCCTAAATACATCCCATTCCTCCCCCACTCCCCTTACCTCCTTTGTTCTCACCTTTTTCCATTCTTTACTCAGTCTCTCCTGGTACTTCCTCACACAAGTCTCCTTCCCAAACACACTTACTCTCACCACTTTTTTCACCCCAACATTCTCTCTTCTTTTCTGAAAACCTCTACAAATCTTCCCCTTCGCCTCCACAAGATAATGATCAGACATCCCTCCAGTTGCACCTCTCAGCACATTAACATCCAAAAGTCTCTCTTTCGCGTGCCTATCAATTAACACTTAATCCAATAACACTCTCTGGCCATCTCTCCTACTTACATACGTATACATATGTATATCTCTCTTTTTAAAAAAGGCATTCTCAATCACCAGTCCTTTTTCAGCACATAAATCTACAAGCTCTTCACCATTTCCATTTACAACACTGAACACCCTATGTACACCAATTATTCCCTCAACTGCCACATTACTCACCTTTGCATTCAAATCACCAATCACTATAACCTGGTCTCGTGCATCAAAATTACCAACACACTCACTCAGCTGCTCCCAAAACACTTGCCTCACATGATCTTTCTTCTAATGCCCAGGTGCATATGCACCAATAATCACCCATCTCTCTCCATGTACTTTCAGTTTTACCCATAACAATCTAGAGTTTACTCTCTTACACTGTATCACATACTCCCACCACTCCTGTTTCAGGAGTAGTGCTACCCCTTCCCTTGCTCTTGTCCTCTCACTAACCCCTGACTTTACTCCCAAGACATTCCCAAACCACTCTTCCCCTTTACCCTTGAGCTTCGTTTCATTCAGAGCCAAGACATTCAGGTTCCTTTCTCAAACATACTATCTATCTCTCCTTTTTTCTCATCTTGGTTACATCCACACCATTTAGACAACCCAATCTGAGATTTCGAGGAGGATGAGCACTCCCCGCGTGACTCCATCTTCTGTCTCCCCTTTTAGAAAGTTAAAATACAAGAAGGGGAGGGTTTCCAGCCCCTCCGCTCCCATCCCCTTTAGTTGCCTTCTACGACACGTGAGGAATGCGTGGGAAGTATTCTTTCTCCCCTATCCCCAGGGATAATCTTCTGACATACATATAATATATCCTCTTTGTCAGTCTTTCTTCCCTTATTTTTCCCATTGCCTGTACCATTCAAGACACCCTTGTCAACCTTCTCAATCAGACTTCAATTACAACCAAACAACTAAAATTCAAAACTCTATTGCAGAGAGAGAGAGAGAGAGGATGGAAAATGATTTTCTTGATTTTGCTAAAGCATTTGACAAGGTTATTAGGTACAGAAGGGTTGAGGGTCAAGTCAATTGGGAGGTGAGTTTGAATGGAGAAAAACTGGAGGAAGTGAAGTGTTTTAGATATCTGGGAGTGGATCTGGCAGCGGATGGAACCATGGAAGCGGAAGTGGATCATAGGGTGGGGGAGGGGGCGAAAATTCTGGGAGCCTTGAAGAATGTGTGGAAGTCGAGAACATTATCTCGGAAAGCAAAAATGGGTAAGTTTGAAGGAATAGTGGTTCCAACAATGTTGTATGGTTGCGAGGCGTGGGCTATGGATAGAGTTGTGCGCAGGAGGATGGATGTGCTGGAAATGAGATGTTTGAGGACAATGTGTGGTGTGAGGTGGTTTGATCGAGTGAGTAACGTCAGGGTAAGAGAGATGTGTGGAAATAAAAAGAGCGTGGTTGAGAGAGCAGAAGAGGGTGTTTTGAAGTGGTTTGGGCACATGGAGAGGATGAGTGAGGAAAGATTGACCAAGAGGATATATGTGTCGGAGGTGGAGGGAACAATGAGAAGAGGGAGACCAAATTGGAGGTGGAAAGATGGAGTGAAAAAGATTTTGTGTGATCGGGGCCTGAACATGCAGGAGGGTGAAAGGAGGGCAAGGAATAGAGTGAATTGGAGCGATGTGGTGTACCGGGCTTGACGTGCTGTCAGTGGATTGAATCAAGGCATGTGAAGCGTCTGGGGTAAGCCATGGAAAGCTGTGTAGGTATGTATATTTGCGTGTGTGGACGTATGTATATACATGTGTATGGGGGGGGTTGGGCCATTTCTTTCGTCTGTTTCCTTGCGCTACCTCGCAAACACGGGAGACAGCGACAAAGTATAATAAAAAATAATATAATATTTGACACAGTAAACTAGTCTAATTTGAGAAAGTGGCAAAACAATATATTACAGATAAGGTGAAAATTGAATCAGTCTCTTGCAGAAAAGCCAGAATGGCAGCAAATGGAACAGTGTGCGAAGCAGAATATGTTCTTTTGGGACTAATTCAAGGAACAACTCTAGTCTCAATATCATTTGTAACAATGATCTCAGATATAGGCATAAAAGTGAAGGAGAGTACAGTCTGGATTGCTGTGTATGACAAAAAATGAATGATGTGACAGGATTGGAAACAAAGAAAAACTACAAAAATGGCATACACATAATCTTAAAGTGGGCAGAAAAGAGCTTAATCAAATTTGATGACAAGAAATTCAAACAAAGAAGCTATGGAATGGTGAACAATGTAAAAACATCTCCCTGCAAAGGCTAAAAAGGGAAAGACAGAGAGTGAAAAAAATGTCAACAAATTAGGAGCTATAATGAAGAATGTAGAACTCACAAAAAAAAAATATTCATAATATAGTAATATCAAACCAATAATGAGTGGTTCTATAATGAGAATTTGCACAATGAGAAGAAGGCTAATGAAAATATTTAGCTATATCACAGCAAAACTGAATACTGCCACACTGTACCAATTAAACAAAATGGAATCAAACATGCTTGAAAAATTTTAGAAATACTCGCAAGCAACTCTGATGGTCTGGAAGAAATTAACTAGCATGACAGATAAAAATAAATCAAAACTGTAGAACCTGGAAAGAAGGGAAAAACATGATAATGTTAGCATGGTAGCAAGTACAAGGCAACAGGAGAAATGTCCTGGATTCAAAAGCACATTAGCAAGGATGATATAGAATAATCAAATTGGAAGAATTACTCATAGAAATACCATAACATCAGACAATAATAAAATATATCAGTAGAAAAAAGTTGGAAAGATTTTTCAGTGCAATAATAGGAGAAATATGAAACATATATGGAATAACTACAGAAACATTTAAAAGAAAACTAAACAAATGACTAATTGAAACCCTGATGAACCTTGGACTGACAATTATGAGATGTGTAAAGCAGCAGAGAGATACAGTTATTGAGGAAAACAGACAGTGAAGTGCTTCTTGCTAGCCCAGCCATTCTGGCAATATGTTGAAGTAGGCACTGACAGGTAGGTACACATGAAGAAACGAGTCACATCAGAGTTGTATGGATGTGAATTTTGGATTTTGAATGCAAATGAATGAGTGTGCATGGTTGAAAATTAAGTATTTAAGAATGATGAGTGGAGTGAGATGACTAATCATGAAAAGAATGACAGCTCATCCTAAGAGAAAGATACAATGTAATTCTTACAAAATAAGCAATGTCACACAATACTGTCCCCAAACATTTCATTTCCAAACATCCAACCCCTTTCTTTCCTTTGCACTCACAGCCTTAAACTCATATCTGTACATCATTCTTGGGATAACTATAAAGTACCTTCAAATATATCCATCTTTGCCATTGCAGACAATGACCTCTTATCACACACATTCTCTTGTGTGCCCAATGACTCGCTTTACCCTCCTTGTTGCCATCACCAATGTTCTTTCCCTAATATCTAATACACTCCACTTCCTCCAGGTCCTCCCACTTCAGCTTACATTCACACCCCTTGCCTCATCTCATTACCTTAAGTTCACATAAACTCTTAACTTTTACTTTAGGTGGATGCTACAGTCCACAACTGCTTCTTTTAGAAATAACTAAACACAAAAAAGATTATGCTATAACAACATTCTCTTGTACATGTATTTGCTAAAAATATTTGGTTTCAGTCACTGCTAAAGCATTTGCACAATCTTATTATTGTCAAAAATCATGGATGGATATATAAGTTCATTTCTATTGCAAGAGCTTTTTCCCTCTTGTCCACTGGCATATATATCTTCAATGGGGAAAGACAACAGAAAAGTACAAAGAGTAACATGCAACCATACAAATTACCCAAAAAATTCTTATTCAAAGGTTTATTCTAATGTAGATCAAAAAAAGGTAACTAGGAAAAAAATAATGGGAAATACAAAAATAAAAACAAATGATTTGACTTTAAAACGAGATTCCATTTTTACACATCAAAACTAATCAAAGCTCCTCCCTATTTCATTACCATTTCTTAACTTGATTTCTTTTTTTTCACTTTCCTGTTTGCATTTTCAAGGAGCAGACTGTGTGGTATCAATCAACTACTGAATCACTAACATGGGATATGGAGAGATAATGTCCTTTCTCCTACTCATAGTTTCTAACTTGACCGTATTTTCACCACAGTTCCACTATGCAATGTGCCATGCATTCTTTTACGTACTGTACACTACCCCTCAAGGGCCCTTTTCAATCATTCCTCTTTTCTGTTTTCATTTTCTTCCACTGTATAAAGTGGTGAGGCAACCCATGAATAATTTTCTCGCATATTCTGAATGTTATAGTGCAAACAGTGTGACAGCTTCTCTCGTGGTAACTAAACGTACACAGAACCTTCAGAAATGCCTCAGGCATTAACATTTCACTGTACTTCGAAAATAGTATTGTATATAAAATAAAAACTATTTACGGTTTCTCTAAAGAAAAGAACATTATGCCTTCACTATCGTATCTTTGTTTTTGTGATCATATTTTGCACTTCTAAGCAAAGATTCAAATATGTCCTGAGATAAAATATTTGCTCGAGCATCAAGAAAGCATGAAGTGCTGCTCGATTTCTTTATGCAAGTGAGAGTCAATAATATTTCAAGCAACTGTGAGCGGGTAATAACGTACACATATGAGAAGTTCCTAACATCTGGAAGTCTCATGTTGTTTAGCAAATTCTTATCAAATTCACATACTGCTTTAGTGAGAACTTTTTACACAAGCACCATGAATAGTAGAATTAGCTGACCAATAAACCTCCTTCAGCTAGCTATAAGATCCAAGTAAGACCTCTACAATTCAACAATCGTAAGTGGAATGTGAGTCGAATGTGAGCATAATTTGTACTAATATTCCTTTTTGTCACAGGTGAACACTTCTAATGACAACCATGAACCATAAGGGAGTTCACTGTTGTCACGCCAGCGAACCCCACAGCACAGCGACCAACCTTGGCAGCGACCACACCTCAGGCCAGCGACCACACCACCAGCACACCACCGGCAGCGACCACACCTCTGGCCAGCGACCACACCTCCGGCAGCGACCACACCACCAGCAGCGACCACACCTCCGGCCAGCGACCACACCTCCGGCCAGCGACCACCTTTAATGTAGACGCGACAAAATAGAACCCGAGAACAGTAATCGCTTTCCTCAGAAAATCTATCATATCTTTATATCTCGATAACGTTACTACTTTCACATATATAGATTATTTAAAGCATTTCTTTGGTAAACTTACCTTGAAACGAAGAGGTACATATAAGACGAACAACCTACTAAATATCTTTAATTGTGTTTAAACATTTAAATCTAAATAAGATCCTGGACAACCTTGTGTTGATATATGCTTTTGTCATTTTCATTAGGCCATTTTTTAATATTTCAACAGCCTTTTCAGCCATTCCATTAGAGCTAGGATGAAAAGGAGCACTTGTGCTCCCATTTGTTTTCTTATTCTCAAGCTGGTAACTTTTAAAACTATTTTCTTGTGAATCGTCTGGTATTGTTGACAACGTACGAATGTTTATGCGACGAGTTTGAATGCCATGCCCAAGGACCTCCGAGGGAAATATAACCAGGAGGTACAAAATTTTTTCGGGTCCCCTTCTTTTCTCCTTTAGTCATCGTGTTTTTGTCCACTACGTTCATATGCCATGAGCTGTAAGGGCAAAAAGGCTATGGAAGATGAGAGGGTTGGAATGGAGACTCCGCTCCGTTGACTTTCTGGATCTAAGGCCTTATGCTCCTATAATCCCAAAATCCCTCTATGATGATAGATATAGATAGAAGAGGATCATTTTTATAATGTTCTTTTTTGTGCATATTTGCTCCCCTTGCTGCTGCCTTTCATCTTTATCCAAGCCTAAATCCTTTAACCCCTATAGGGACTAACGTATTTTGGGGTGATGAAAGGCTACTGTAAATTGAAACCAGTCTACTTGTCTTGTAAGAAAATGTTCACATTTTCTGTTCAGTCTTCACTCAGTATTGCAGCAGTAGGATCTACTTTACATGTACTTTAAGAATATTTGAATTAGTATTTTTATTTGTTTTTATTTTGCTTTGTCGCTGTCTCCCGCGTTTGCGAGGTAGCGCAAGGAAACAGACGAAAGAAATGGCCCAACCCACCCCCATACACATGTATATACACACACGTCACACACGCAAATATACATGCCTATACATCTCAATGTACACATATATATTACATACACAGACACACACATATATACCCATGCACACAATTCACACTGTCTGCCTTTATTCATTTCCATCGCCACCTCGCCACACATGGAATACCATCCCCCTCCCCCCTCATGTGTGCGGGGTAGCGCTAGGAAAAGACAGCAAAGGCCTCATTCGTTCACACTCAGTCCCTAGCTGTCATGCAATAATGCCCGAAACCACAGCTCCCTTTCCACATCCAGGCCCCACACAGCTTTCCATGGTTTACCCCAGACGCTTCACATGCCCTGATTCAATCCACTGACAGCACGTCAACCCCGGTATACCACATCGATCCAATTCACTCTATCCCTTGCCCGCCTTTCACCCTCCTGCATGTTCAGACCCCGATCACTCAAAATCTTTTCACTCATCTTTCCACCTCCAGTTTGGTCTCCCACTTCTCCTCGTTCCCTCCACCTCCGACACATATATCCTCTTGGTCAATCTTTCCTCACTCATTCTCTCCATGTGCCCAAACCATTTCAAAACACCCTCTTCTGCTCTCTCAACCACGCTCTTTTTATTTCCACACATCTCTCTTACCCTTACATTACTTACTCGATCAAACCACCTCACACAACACATTGTCCTCAAACATCTCATTTCCAGCACATCCACCCTCCTGCGCACAACTCTATCCATAGCCCACGCCTCGCAACCATACAACATTGTTGGAACCACTATTCCTTCAAACATACCCATTTTTGCTTTCCGAGATAATGTTCTCGACTTCCACACATTCTTCAAGGCTCCCAGGATTTTCGCCCCCTCCCCCACCCTATGATTCACTTCCGCTTCCATGGTTCCATCCGCTGCCAGATCCACTCCCAGATATCTAAAACACTTTACTTCTTCCAGTTTTTCTCCATTCAAACATACCTCCCAATTGACTTGACCCTCAACCCTACTGTACCTAATAACCTTGCTCTTATTCACATTTACTCTTAACTTTCTTCTTTCACACACTTTACCAAACTCAGTCACCAGCTTCTGCAGTTTCTAACATGAATCAGCCACCAGCGCTGTATCATCAGCGAACAACAACTGACTCACTTCCCAAGCTCTCTCATCCACAACAGACTTCATACTTGCCACTCTTTCCAAAACTCTTGCATTCACCTCCCTAACAACCCCATCCATAAATAAATTAAACAAATGGAGACATCACACACCCCTGCCGCAAACCTACATTCACTGAGAACCAATCACTTTCCTCTCTTCCTACACGTACACATGCCTTACATCCTCGATAAAAACTTTCACTGCTTCTAACAACTTGCCTCCCACACCATATATTCTTAATACCTTCCACAGAGCATCTCTATCAACTCTATCATATGCTTTCTCCAGATCCTTCAATGCTACATACAAATCCATTTGCTTTTCTAAGTATTTCTCACATACATTCTTCAAAGCAAACACCTGATCCACACATCCTCTACCACTTCTGAAACCACACTGCTCTTCCCCTAATCTGATGCTCTGTACATGCCTTCACCCTCTCAATCAATACCCTCCCATATAATTTACCAGGAATACTCAACAAACTTATACCTCTGTAATTTGAGCACTCACTCTTATCCCCTTTGCCTTTGTACAAAGGCACTATGCACGCATTCCTCCAATCCTCAGGCACCTCACCATGAGTCATACATACATTAAATAACCTTACCAACCAGGTCAACAATACAGTCACCCCTTTTTCTAATAAATTCCACTGCAATACCATCCAAACCTGCTGCCTTGCCGGCTTTCATCTTCCGCAAAGCTTTTACTACCTCTTCTCTGTTTACCAAATCATTTGGTAAACAGAGTTGCTGTAATTCAACTAGAAAACTTGCATGAACACCGTGGGAATGTATATTACATTTTATTATTCCTCTGAATACCGCCATATCCTCGTAACGTGACAATCCGATTTTTGCTTATATGTTGTTTGAGTTCGGTTATCATTATAGATATAGGGCTCGCAATTATGATTCAGAAATCTATCCCGCACAAGATAAGATTCTGTTATCTTTTTATGCATCTAAATTCACTGTTCACAATTGTGATCAAACGAAAAAACATGATGGAGATCAGTGGAATACTGTTTATGTTTTTGATGATAGCATATAAAGATATCGAGAACTTCATCACAAATGCAGTCTTTCAATGTTAAAAGTGAACATTTTTTGATTTCCTTATTTGCCAGTATTATAGTGTTGTTATTTAACCTCATCTTTCTCCTTCATAACTGTACCAATAATGAATTGATATTGAAAGATGATTTTAAAGGTTATTGTAACAAAATTTCCCTTCATGATATTCCTTACATTAACAAAAAAAAAAAAACTAAAGAGAAAAATAAAACCTGTGAAAGTGATACATCTATTCTCAGCTTTTACGGCAACACGTATCATTGGACTCCATATTCTCCGTAAAAGTGATTTAGTGTAAGGAAATGCATTTATCAAACAGCTTGTTTTTCAGGTGGTCCAAGAGAGAACAATAGTCGAGGGATAGAACTCCTATGTGTATCCGCGACACTTGGCTTGACTCACCACGATTTTGTATGCAAAATTGTTGTGAACTATTAAGGTGACAGGTACCTCATGCTACTGTTGTAATTATGTTGAGAGATGTTTGAGTCCTGTTGAATTAAGAAAGTAATTGTTAGATCACACAATATCGAAAACAGTAGTTTGAAAGGTGAGACTGGTAACAAGGAACTCATACTGATGTGTTCGGAGGTAAGCCGAGTTGTACATGGTAATTATGGTATCTAGTGCCAGGAAAGTTGTTTGTATATATCACGTATGAGGAGAAATTATAAGTGATAAGTATGTTTGATCTGTGTGATTTAGGGTGCAGTTAAGTTAGGCTGGTTGTATAAGGTGCTATTGATGGAGATGTTGCTGTCTAAATGTAATACAAAAGGGTGATGTGATAAACTTTATTTAGAAAGTTTCCTTATTATTATCCAGGGTTCACACAAGCTGATCCACACCCCATCCCCTTACCTCAGAATGGTACCTTGTTTATTTTCATGATATTTTTGGTAAATCATTTCTTGTAAAACTAATTTAGAGGTACCACAGAGATACTGTGTGGGCTTGGAGAAACTTAAAGCAGTGAACTATTTATGCTTAATAGAAGTGATTTAATTGGAGAAATGGGATTTAGAGCATTATATCTTACAATTGTGAATGTGTTGATAATAATGTTTATGATGTTTAGAGAAATATGAGGTAAAAATAAGCAAAAATCACCTATAGATCAAGAGAATCAATGAAAATCTCATGTTACTTCTCTCAGCAACCTATATTTACCATATTTTTTATGTTATTTAGGTGAGAATTTTACTCCCTAAACACTGAAATACAAGAGGATTGAAATAGGCTAATTGAAAAGCATATATAATGATAAAGGTAGTCCATCTGACTAATGAAATTTGTATTGTTTTATTTTCTGATGTCTTTCATACTTGATCACTATTTCATGCATTAGTGAGACAGTGTCAGGAACAGACGAAGAAAGGCCACATCCACTCTTATCCATTCTTTATCTGTCATGTATATTGCACTGAAACCACAGCTCCTTATCCACAACCAGGGCCCAGAGACCTTTCCATGGTTTACCCTAGATGTTTCGAATGTCCTGGTTTACTCCATTGGCAGCACATCAACCCCAGCATACCACATCATTCCAATTTACTATCCAATGCTTGCCTTTCATCCTCCTGCATGTTCATGGACTCAATCACTCAAAATCTTTTTCACTCCATCCTTCCATCTCCAATTTGTTCTTCCTCTTCACTTTGCTCCTTCCACTTCTGACACATACATCCTCATTTTCAACCTTTTCTCACTTATTCCCTGCATATGTTTACACTATATCAGCTCACCCTCTTCTGCTTTCTCAACCAAACTCTTTTTATTGCCACACATGTTTTTTACTCCTTCATTACTTAATCAAACCACTTCTCATAACATATTGTCCTCAGACATTTCATTTGTGTCACATCCACCCTACTCTGCACAGCCTTATCCATAACCCATGCCACATATCCGTAGTTAGAACTACTATTCCTACAAGCATACACATTTTTGCACTTTCAGATAACATTCTCTATTTCCACACATTCTTCATACTCCCAAAACCTTTGCCTCTGCTCTCAACCCTATGGCTTGCTTCCACTTTCATGGTTCATTTGGTGCCCTGTCCTTTCCACTCTCTGATATGTAAATCACTTAACTTCCTCCAATTTTTTTTTCTGTTCAAACTCACGTCCTAGCTACCCTGTTCCTCAGCCCTGCTAAATCTAATAACTTTGCCCTTATTCATATTTTTTTCAACTTTCTCCTTTCCTCAGTATTTTTATAAGTTAGTTTTACAATCTTTAGAAATGTGTCATGCTTTTTTAGATTATTAAGAATCACCAGGATTTGCAGCATTAGATTCAAAACCACACCAAGTTTAGGCAATTGAATACAGCAAAATAATTTTGTTTCTTAACCATACAGCATTTCTCTTTCTGGACACAAACAAGGACTATGGACGTGATGTCATCCATCCTCGTGTACTGAAAGAGTGTGCCTCTGAACTTGCACCTGTGCTTGCTTGTCTTCCATTACTGTTTAAAAACCAAAGCTTTTCCTTCTTCTTGGGAGCTTGCAGTGATACATCTCATTCTGAAGAAGGATGACTATTTCAACTCCTCAAACTATTGTCCTGTTGATTTGACATCCACCATTTTCAGAGCTTTGAATCCACCATCAACTCCCAATATCCTTCAACACTTTGAAAATCACAGTCTTCTCTCTGATCTCTAGTATGGCTTATATGGGTGAGATCCACTGGTGATATTCTTTCCCATCTTACTAATGCCTGGTCATCATCCCTAAAAGATTATGGGGAGTCATGTGTAGTTGCCCTAGACATTCTAAAGCTTTTGACAGGGTGTGGCATCTGGGCTCATCTATGAGCTCCCTCTTTTGGCTTCCCTCTCTCACTTTGCTCCATCTTCTCTAGCTCCCTCTCCAGCCAGTTTGTCTCTGTGTTGATGGATGTTGATGGATAAACCTCCCCCCTCCTTTCTCCATCAAAGGCAGTGTCCCTCAAGGTTCTGTCGTGTCACATCCCCTACCTTTTTTCTGCTTTTTGTGTTGATGGATAAGCCTCCCCTCTCCCTTTTCTATATCCGCAGAAGTGTTCCTTAAGGTTCTGTCCTCTCCAATCCCCTACATTTTTTGTTTCTTTTTATCAGTGATTTCCTCTCCTCCACAAATAACCAAATGCACTAATACGCTGATGACTCATGCACAGTATTCCTCCGCATCCTTCAATTCTGCTCCTTCTCTCATGCGTTCTGCAATCTGTCTTGATACACTTCCTCAGTAACCCTAAGAAGAGTAAACGTTCTGATCCCTCCAGTTATCATTCTTTGGCTTTTACATTTACATGCATTGAATCTTACCTTATTAAAAACAAGGCATTGTATAAAGAATATCAGTGAAGGTCTAGAAAGTGGATAGCTTTGGCATTGACAGACTTTGTAAACATCTTGGTTTATCTTGACTTTTTAATAATATTTCATGACAAGTGTGGTGCACAACCCACCTCTCGAAAGCTAAATGCATGTGAATAGAATCAGGATGTTTCCCTCCTCTCTCTCTCTCTCTCTCTCTCTCTCTCTCTCTCTCTCTCTCTCTCTCTCTCTCTCTCTCTCTCTCTCTCTCTCTCCAAGGAACTGATTCACTCTCACATCTGGGGTGGTTCTAGCTCTCTATCCTTACTTGACAGAATTGAGTTGAAAGTAGTCTACTTATGAATTCCCAAGCTAACTTCCAAAGTTGACCCCCTTGCCTTACACTGCAGTGTTGGCTCACTTTCCCTTTTCTGTAGGTATTACTCTGATTTTTGCTCCTGAGAGCTGGTTGATTGTTTAACCCCACCACTACTTAGACCACCCAATACTTGGCAAGCTGCTGCATCACATGATTATTGTGTGGCCATCAGCAACTCAAAGGTAGGCCATTTTGTTAACTGCTTCTTTCTCAATACCTTGAAGCTTTGAAACTCTTTACCTTCTCATGTCTTTCTCAACAACTGAGACCTGGCACATTTTCAAAGACAGGCTTTTCACTCCATTTGTGTTTTCTTATTCCCATTTCATAATTTTCTCCATATTTCAGTTAATGCCCTATATATGTGTGGAAGGCAAGAACGTTATCTCGTAGAGCAAAAGTGGGCATGTTTAAAGGAATAATGGTTCCAACAATGTTATATGGTTGTGAGGCGTAGGTTATAGATAGGGTTGTGCGAAGGAGGGTGGATGTGTTGGAAATGAGATGTTTGAGGACAATATGTTATGTGAGATGGTTTGATCAAGTAAGTAACGAGAGAGTAAGAGAGTTGTGCATTAATGAAAAGAGTGTGGTTGAGAGAGCAGAAGAGGGTGTATTGAAATGGAGAGAATGAGTGAGGAAAGATTGACAAAGAGGATGTGTGTCACAATTGGAGGGAACGAGCAGAAGTGGGAAACCAAATTGGAGGTGGAATGATGGAGTTAAAAAGATTTTGAGCAATCGGGGCCTGAAGATATAGGAGGGTGAAAGGCTTGCAAGGAATATAGTGAATTGGAATGATGTGGTATACCAGGGTCAATGTGCTGTCAGTGAATTGAACCAGGGCATGTGAAGCATCTTGGGTAAACCATGGAAACTATTGTGGGCCTGGTTGTGGAAAGGGAGCTGTGGTTTCAGTGCATTACACATGACAGCCAGAGGTTGAGTGTGAACGAATGTGGCCTTTTGTCTTTTCTTAGTGCTACCTCCCTATTTCATGTTTTGCGGGGTGGGGACAGAAATGGATGAAGGCAGCAAGTATGAATATGTACATGTGTATATATGTATACATCTGTATGTATATGTATGTATATGTTGAAATGTTATTTATTTTTATTTTGCTTTGTCGCTGTCTCCTGCGTTAGCGAGGTAGCGCAAGAAAACAGACGAAAGAATGGCCCAACCCACCCACATACACATGTATATATATACACGTCCACACACGCAAATATACATACCTATACATCTCAACGTGTACATATATATACACACACAGACATATACACATATACACACGTACATAATTCATACTGTCTGTCTTTATTCATTCCCATCGCCACCCCGCCACACATGAAATAACAACCCCCTCCCCCTCATGTGTGCGGGGTAGTGCTAGGAAGACAACGAAGGCCCCATTCGTTCACATTCAGTCTCTAACTGTCATGTAATAATTCACCGAAACCACAGCTCCCTTTCCACATCCAGGCCCCACAGAACTTTCCATGGTTTACCCCAGACACTTCACATGCCCTGGTTCAATCCATTGACAGCACGTCGACCCTGGTATGCCACATTGTTCCAATTCACTGTATTCCTTGCACGCCTTTCACCCTCCTGCATGTTTAGGCCCTGATCACTCAAAATCTTTTTCACTCCATCTTTCCACCTCCAATTTGGTCTCCCACTTCTCCGCGTTCCCTCTACCTCTGACTCATATATCCTCTTGGTCAATCTTTCCTCACTCATTCTCTCCATGTGACCAAACCATTTCAAAACACCCTCTTCTGCTCTCTCAACCACACTCTTTTTATTACCACACATCTCTCTTACCCTATTATTACTTACTCGATCAAACCACCTCACACCACATATTGTCCTCAAACATCTCATTTCCAGCACATCCATCCTCCTCCGCACAACTCTATCCCTAGCCCACTCCTCACAACCATACTACATTGTTGGAACCGCTATTCCTTCAAACATACCCATTTTTGCTTTCCGAGATAATGTTCTCGATTTCCACGTATTCTTCAACGATCCCAGAATTTTCTCCCCCTCCCCCACCCTATGATTCACTTCCGCTTCCATGGTTCCATCCGCTGCCAAATCCACTCCCAGATACCTAAAACACTTCACTTCCTCCAGTTTTTCTCGATTCAAACTTACCTCCCGATTGACTTGACCCTGAACCCCACTGTACCTAATAACCTTGCTCTTATTCACATTTACTCTCAACTTTCTTCTTTCACACACGTTACCAAACTCAGTCACCAGCTTCTGCAGTTTATCACATGAATCAGCCTTCAGTGTGTGAGCGTTTATGTATATACATGTGTATGTGGGTGAGTTGGGCCATTCTTTCGTCTGTTTCCTTGCACTACCTCGCTGATGCGGGAGACAGTGACAAAGTATAATGTATATACATAGATTATTATTATTATATGTTGTACTTTGTTACTGTCTCCCGCATCAGCGAGGTAGTGCAAGGAAACAGACGAAAGAATGACCCAACCCACCCACATACACATGTATATACATAAACGCTCACACACACATGCACATATACATACCTATACATTTCAATGTATACATACATATACACACACATATATAAACATATACATATTCATAATTGCTGCTTTCATCCATTCCCGTTGCCACCCCACCTGAAGAACAGCACGCACCTCCCACCTGCGCACTAGGAAAAGACAACAAAGACCTCATTCGTTCACACTCAGTCTCTAGCTGTCATGTGTAACGCAACAAAACCCTAGCTCCCTTTCCACATCCAGGCCAAACTTTCCAAAACTTTCCTTGGTTTACCCCAGATGCTTCACATGCCCTGGCTCAATCTGTTGACAGCACATCGACCCCGGTATACCTCATCGTTCCAATTCGCTCTATTCCTTGCACGCCTTACATGCTTCTGTATGTTCAGGCCCCAGTTGCTCAAAATCTTCACTCCATCCTTCCACCTCCAATTTGATCTCTCACTTCTCCTCGTACCCTCCACCTCTGACACATATAACCTCTTTGGCAACCTTTCCTCCCTCATTCTCTCTATGTGAGCAAACCATTTTAATACACCCTCTTCTGCTCTCTCAACCACACTCTTTTTATTACCACACATCTCTCTTACCATTTAATTACTTACTCGATCAAACCACCTCACACCACATATTGTCCTCAAACATTTAATTTCGAACACATCACCCTCCTCCACACAACCCGATCTATAGCCCATGCCTCGCAACCATATAACATTGTTGGAACCACTATTCCTTCAAACATACCCATTTTTGCTCTTTGAGATAATGTTCTCGCCTTCCACACATTCATTATTCAGTGCTCCCAGAACCTTCGCCTCCTGCCTCTTTCTGTGACTCACTTCTGCTTCCATGGTTCCATCCACTGCTAAATCTACTCCCAGATATCTAAAGACACTTCACTTCCTTCAGTTTTTCTCCAGTCAAACTTACCTCCCGATTAACTTGTCCCTTATCTCCACTGAACCTAATAACCTTGCTCTTATTCACATTTACTCTCAAATTTCTTCTTTCCCACACTTTACCAAACTCAGTCACCAGCTTCTGCAGTTTCTCACCCGAATCAGCCACCAGCGCTGTATCATCAGTCAACAACAACTGACTCACTTCTCAAGCTCTCTCATACCCAACAGGCTTCATACTTGCTCCTCTCTCCAAAACTCTTGCATTCACCTCCCAAACAACCCCATCCATAAACAAATTAAACAACCATGGAGACATCACGCACCCCTGCCACAAACCGACATTTACTGGGAACCAATCACTTTCCTCTCTTCCTACTCGTACACATGCCTTACATCCTCGATAAAAACTTTTCACTGCTCCTAGTAACTTACCTACCATGCCATATACTCTTAGAACCTTCCACAAAGCATCTTTATCAACTTTATCATATACCTTCTCCAGTCCCATAAGCACTACATACAAATCTATTTGTTTATCTGAGTATTTCTCACATGCTTCAAAGCAAACACCTGATACACACATTCTATACCACTTCTGAAACCACACTGATCTTCCCCAATCTGATGATCTGTACATGCCTTTGCGCTCTCAATCAATACCCTCCCATATGATTTCCGAGGGATACTCAATAAACTTATACCTCTGTAATTTGAACACTCACCTTTATCCCGTTTGCCTTTGTACAATGGCACTATGCATGCATTCCAACAATCCTCAGGCACTTCACCATGATCCGCACATACGTTGAATATCCTTACCAACCAATAACAACACAGTCACCCCCTTTTTATTTAAAAAAAAATTCCACTGCAGTACCATCCAAACACTCGGACTTACCGGCTTTCATCTTCCTGAAAGCTTTCACTACCTCTCCTCTGTTTAACAAACCATTCTCCCTGACCCTCCCACTTCGAACACTACCCCGAACAAACACCCCACAATTGCCACTCTGTCATCAGACACATTCAGCATACCTTCAAAATACTCACTCCATCTCCTCACTTCATCAATACTTGTTTTTACTTCCCAATCAGCCCCCTTCACCTATGTTCCCATTTGTTCTCTTGTCTTACGCACTTTATTTACCTCCATCCAAAACATATTTTTATTCGCCCTGAATTTAGTGATACCCTCTCATCTCAACTCTCATTTGCCCTCTTTTTCACCTCTTGCACCTTTCTCTTGACCTCCTGCCTCTTTCTTTTATACATTTCCCAGTCATTTGAATTACTTCCTCGCAAAAATCATCCAAACGCCTCTTTTCTCTCTTTCACTAACAATCTTACTTCTACATCCCACCACTCACTACCCTTTCTAATCAGCCCACCTCCCACCTTTCTCATGCCACGTGCATCTTTTCCGCAAGCTATCACTGTTTCCCTAAATACAGTCCATTCCTTACGTCGTTTGCTTTCAACTTTTACCGTTCTACACTCAATCTCTCCTGGTACTTTATCTCACAAGTCTTCTTTCCATGTTCACTTACTCTCACCCCTCTCTTCTCCCCAACATTCTCTCTTCTTTTCTAAAAACCTCTACAAATCTTTACCGCCTCTACACGATAGCGATCAGACATCCCTTCAGTTGCCCCTCTCCGCACATTAACATACAAAAGTCTCTCTTTTACTAGTCTATCAGTTAACATGTAATCCAATAATGCTCTCTGGCTATCCCTCCTACTCATATATGAATCCTTATTTATATCTCTCTTTATAAACCAGGTATTCCCAGTTACTAGTCCCTTTTGAGCACACAAATCCAAAAGCTCTTCACCATTTCCATATACAACACTGAACACCCCATGAACGCCAATTATACCCTCAACTGCCACATTACTCACCCTTCCATTCAAATCACACATCACTACAACCCGGCTTGGTGCATCAAAATTGCTAACACACTCACTCAGCTGCTCCTAAAACACTTGCTTCTCATGTTCTTTCTTCTCATGACCAGGGGCATAGGCACCAGTAATTACCCATCTTTCTCCATCCACTTTCGGTTTCACCCATATCAGTTTAGAGTTTACTTTATTACACTCTATCACATAATACTTTATTACACTCTATCACATACTACCACAACCCCTGCTTCAGGAGTAGTGCTACTCCTTCCCTAGCTCTTCTGTCACCAACCCCTGACTTTACTCCCAAAACATTCCCAAACCAATCTTATCCTTTCCGCTTGAGCTTCATTTCACTCAAAGCCAAAACATCCGGGTGCCTTTCCTCAAACATTCTACCTATCTCTCCTCTTTTCTCATCTTGGTTGCATCCACACAAATTTAGACACCCCAGTCTGAGCATTCGAGGAGGATGAGCACACGCCGCATGACTCCTTTTGTTTTTATATATTATGTAATAATTTCATTCATTATTCTATTATACTTTGTCGCTGTCTCCCGCATTAGCGAGGGAGAGCAAGGAAACAGACGAAAGAATGGCCCAACCCACCCTCATACACATGTATATACATACACGCCCACAGACGCACATATACATACCCATACATTTCAACGTATACATACATATACATACACAGACATACATATATACACATGTACATATTTCATACTTGATGCCTTTATCCATTCCCGTCGTCACCCCGCCACACATGAAATGTTCAGGCCGAGATCGCTCAAAATCTTGTTCAATCCATCCTTCCACCTCCAAGTTGGTCTCCCTCTCCTCTTCGTTCCCTCCACCTCTGACACATGTATCCTCTTTGTCAATCTTCCCTCACTTCCCTTCCTCCAGTTGTTCTCCATTCAAACTTGCCTCCGAATTGACTTGTCCCTCAACCCTACTGTACCTAATAACATTGCTCTTATTCACATTTACTCTCAGCTTTCTTCTTTCACACACTTTACCAAACTCAGTCTCCAGTTTCTGCAGTTTCTCACACGAATCAGCCACCAGCGCTGTATCATCAGCGAACAACAACTGACTCACTTCCCAAGCTCTCTCATCCAGAACAGACTGCATACTTGCCCATCTTTCCAAAACTCTTGCATTCACCTCCCTAACAACCCCATCCATAAACAAATTAAACAACCATGGAGACATCACACACCCCTGTCGCAAACTTACATTCACTGAGAACCAATCACTTTCCTCTCTTCCTACACGTACACATGCCTTACATCCTCGATAAAAACTAACAACTTGCCTCCCACACCATATATTCTTAATACCTTCCACAGAGCATCTCTATCAACTCTATCATATGCCTTCCCTAGATCCATAAAAGCTACATACAAATCCATTTGCTTTCCTAAGTATTTCACACATACATTCTTCAAAGCAAACACCTGATCCACACATCCTCTACCACTTCTGAAACTACACTGCTCTTCCCCAATCTGATGCTCTGTACATGCCTTCACCCTCTCAATCAATACCCTCCCATATAATTTCCCAGGAATACTCAACAAACTTATACCTCTGTTATTTGAACACTCACTTCTATCCCGTTTCCCTTTATACAATGGCACTATGCATGCATTCCGCCAATCCTCATGTACTTTGCCATGAACCATACATACAATGAATATCCGCACCAACCAGTCAACAATACATTCACCCCCTTTTTTAATAGATTCCACTGCAATACCGTCCAAACCCACCGCCTTCCCGGCTTTCGTCTTCCGCAAAGCTTTCACTACCTCGTCTCTGTTTAGCAAACCATTTTGCCTGACCCTCTCACTTCGCACACCACCTCGAACAAAACACCCAATATCTGCCACTGTATCGTCTAAGACATTCAACAAGCCTTCAAAATAATCGCTCCATCTCCTGCTTATATCACCACTACTTGTTATTACTTCCCCATTAGCCCCCTTCACCGATGTTTCCATATGTTCTCTTGTCTTACGTACTTTACCTACTTCCAAAACATCTTTTTATTCTCTAAAATTTAATGATACTTTCTCACCCCAACTCTCATTTGCCTTATTTTTCACCTCTTGCACCTTTTTCTTAACCTCCTGCCTCTTTCTTTTGTATATCTCCCAGTTATTTGCACTATTTCCCTGCAAAAATCGTCCAAATGCCTCTCTCTTCTCTTTCACTAATAATCTTATTTCTTCATCCCACCACTCAGTACCCGTTCTTCTCTAATCACCTCCCACGTTTCTCATGCCACAAGTAACTTGTGCACAAGCTATCACTGCTTCCCTAAATACATCCCATTCCTCACCCATTCCCCTTACGTCATTTGCTCTCACCTTTTTCCATTATGCACTCATTATCTACTGGTACTTCCTCACACAAGCCTCCTTCCCAAGCTCACTTACTCTCACCACTCTCTTTACCCCAACATTCTCTCTTCTTTTCTGAAAACCTCTACAACTCTTAACCTTCGCCTCTACAAGATAATGATCAGACATCCCTCTAGTTGCACCTCTCAGCATATTAACATCCAAAAGTCTCTCTTTCAAGCGCCTATCAGTTAACACGTAATCCAATAATGCTCTCTGGCCATCTCTCCTACTTATATACGTATACTTATATATTTCATTTATTTATTCGTTTTGCTTTGTCGCTGTTTCCCGCGTTAGCGAGGTAGCGCAAGGAAACAGACGAAAGAATGGCCCAACCCACCCACATACACATGCATATACATACACGTCCACACACGCAAATATACATACCTATACATCTCAACGTATACATATATATACACACACAGAGATATACATATATACACATGTACATAATTCATACTGTCTGCCTTTATTCATTCCTATCGCCACCCTGCCACACATGAAATAACAACCCCCTTCCCCCTCATGTGCGCAAGGTACCACTAGGAAAAGACAACAAAGACCACATTCGTTCACACTCAGTCTCTAGCTGTCATGTAATAATGCACCGAAACCACAGCCCCTTTCCACATCCAGGCCCCACACAACTTTCCATAGTTTACCCCAGACGCTTCACATGCCCTGGTTCAAACCATTGACAGTACGTCGACCCCGGTATACCACATCGTTCCAATTCATTATTCCTTGCACGCCTTTCACCCTCCTGTATGTTCAGGCCCCGATCACTCAAAATCTTTTTCACTCCATCTTTCCACCTCCAATTTGGTCTCCCACTTCTCCTCGTTCTCTCCACCTCTGACACATATATCCTCTTGGTCAATCTTTCCTCACTCATTCTCTCCATTTGACCAAACCATTTCAAAACACCCTCTTCTGCTCTTTCAACCACACTCTTTTTATTATCACACATCGCTCTTACCCTATTATTGCTTATTCGATCAAACCACCTCACACCACATATTGTCCTCAAACATCTCATTTCCAGCACATCCACCCTCCTTCGCACAACTCTATCTATAGCCCACGCCTCGCAACCATATAACATTGTTGGAACCACTATTCCCTCAAACATACCCATTTTTGCTTTCCGAGATAATGTTCTCGACTTCCACACATTCTTCAACGATCCCAGAACTTTCGCCCCCTTCCCCTCCTTATGATTCACTTCCGCTTCCATGCTTCCATCCGCTGCCAAATCCACTCCCAGATATCTAAAACACTTCACTTCCTCCAGTTTTTCCCCATTCAAACTTACCTCCCAATTGACTTGACCCTCAACCCTACTGTACCTAATAACCTTGCTCTTATTCACATTTACTCTCAGCTTTCTTCTTTCACACACTTTACCAAACTCAGTCACCAGCTTCTGCAGTTTGTCACACGAATTAGCCACCAGCGCTGTATCATCAGCAAACAACAACTGACTCACTTCCCAAGCTCTCCCATCCACAACAGACTGCATACTTGCCCCTCTTTCCAAGTCTCTTGCATTCACGTCCCCAACAACCCCATCCATAAACAAATTAAACAACCATGGAGACATCACACACCCCTGCCGCAAACCAAAGCACTGCTTCTAACAACTTGCCTCCCGCACCATATATTCTTAATACCTTCCACAGAGCATCTCTATTAACTCTATCATATGCCTTCTCCTGATCCAAGTTTTCCTCAAATGACAGTAAAGACAGAAGAAGCATGCATCAGTAAACACAGAAACATCTTCAGTAAAATTAGAAGCTGCATCAGTAAACACAGAAACATGTTCAGTAGAAATGGAAGGTGCATCAGTGAACACAGAAACATCTTCAGTAAAAATGGAAGGTGCATCAGTAAACACAGAAACATCTTCAGTAAAAATAGAAGGTGCATCAGTAAACACAGAAACATTTGTTAAAATTCGTATTATGATCTTGACTGATATATCATGCTCAGAGTAAGGTCCTAAGATGTTGATAGGTATTCCTGTCTGTAGTATGTGATGATTGTGTCTTTGTAATGATAACGTTTCATAACTGGTGTTGGAACTAACCTTGCACGAAAATGTCTGTTATTGTCAAACATGGTAAGGTAAGTGACAGACTTGCAATATGAAAGGTAAGAAGTTAATTAGGATGTGCCATCATACATATGGTCAGTGTGATGAGATAATAGCCTGCCGTCATACATACGGTGAATATGACGAGATAATACACTCATGATACATATGGTCAATGTGACAATATCTTATCATTCATATGGTCAGTGTGACGAGATTACATTTTGCCATCATACATATGGTCACTGTGACGATATTATATTTTGCCATCATCCATATGGTCAGTGTGACCAAATTATATTCTGCCAGACACATGGTCACTGTAAAGAGAGAATATCCTGCCATCACACATATGGTCATTGTAACGAGAGAATATCTTCCTATCATACATATGGTCAGTGTGACAAGATAATATCCTGTCATCATAAACATGGTCAGTGTGACTAGATAATACCCGGCCATCATACATATAGTTAGTATGACGAGATAATATCCTACCATCATGCATATAGTCAGTGTGACGACATATTATCTGCCATCATAGACATGGTCAGTGTGACGAGATTATATTCTGTCATCATACGTATGGTCAGTGTGACGAGATCATATCCTGCAATCATAGATATGGCCATTGTGACGAAAGAATATCCTGCCATCATACATATGGTCAGTGTGACGAGATAATAGCCTGCAATCATACATATGGTGAATGTGACAGGATAATACACTCATTAACACATGGTCAGTGTGACAAGATGATATCCTGTAATCATACATAAGGTCAGTGAGACAAGATAATATCCTGTAATCATACACATGGTCAGTGTGACAAGGTAATATCCTGCCATCATACATATGATCAGTGAGACAAGATAATATCCTGTAATCATACATATGGTCAGTGAGACAAGATAATATCCTGTCATCATACATATGGTCCGTGTGACAAGATGATATCCTGTCATCATACATATTGTTAGTGTGACAAGATTACATTCTGCGATCATTCATACGGTCAGTGTGACGAGATTACATTTTACCATCATACATATGGTCAGTGTGACAAGATGATATCATCATGCATATGGTCAGTGTGACGAGAGAAATTATATCCTGCCATCATACATATAGTCAGTATGACGAGATATTATCTGCCATCATAGACATGGTCAGCGTGACGAGAATATATTGTCATCATACATATGGTCAGTGTGACGATATAATATCCTGCCATCATACATATGGTCAGTGTGACGTGATAATAGCCTGCCATCATACATATGGTGAATGTGACGAGATAATACACTCATCATACACATAGTCAGTGTGACAAGATAATATCCTGTCATCATACATATGGTCAGTGTGAGAAGATAATATTCTGTCATACATATGGTCAGTGTGACGAGATTACATTTTGCCGTCATACATATGGTCAGTGTGACGAAATTATATCCTGTCATACATATGGTCACTGTGACGAGAAAATATGCTGCCATCATACATATGGTCAGTGTGACGAGAGAATATACTGTCATTATACATGTGGTCAGTGTGACGAGATAATATCCTGCCATCATATATATGGTCAGTGTGACGAGATAATATCCTGCCATCAGACATATGGTCAGTGTGACCAGAGAATATCCTCCCATGATTCAAATGGTCATTGTGACGACATAATATCCTGCCTTCCATCATATGTATGGCCAGTGGGACGAGAGAATATCCTGCCATTATAGATACGGTCAGTGTGACGAGATAATATCCTATCACCGTACATATATGAATGAGGATTATTTGATGTTTCACTTCCTGGTAGAGAAGTTTAGTAGTCCTGAGTGAACCAGTCAGAGACTGTAGTGATAGCCAGTCCATCATATACCCGATGATGGACGACTGTGCAGACCCTGGTTCAGATGGACACAGTTAAGCTGACAGTGTGGTCAAGTCAATGTGTGTGCTGAAGATGAAGCCCTTTCTTGCACTAGTAAGTATAGATATGGTGACTGTAACAACACTTACTCATTAAACAAGGAAACATCAACTGCTGAAGATGAACCCTTTCTTGCACTAGTAAGTATAGATATGGTGACTGTAACAACGCTTACTTATAAAACAAGGAAACATCAACTGCTGAAGATGAACCCCTTTCTTGCACTAGTAAGTATAGATATGGTGACTGTAACAACACTTGCTCATTAAACAAGGAAACATCAACTGCTGGAGATGAACTTGACTATGGAGCCTTAAAGAAATATATTACCTTTTATGTGATGAGGGAGAAGACTCTGATACCTCCATTATTATATTTATCTAAAGTTGTAATGGATATTATTTTGTAGAATTAAATTCCATTTTCAGAGGGCAACACCTTTGTCTTAAATGATTGTGACTGCACTTTATTAATTACCAGTTCATTTAAAACTGTTGACAAGCCTGATAGACAGTGTAAAACCATGGTTGAAAGAACTAGGTTTATTTACTGTGGTCTATTTGAACATGACAACTGGACTGATATATATATATATATATATATATATATATATATATATATATATATATATATATATATATATATATATATATATATATATATTTTTTTTTTTTTTTCTTTCTTTCAAACTATTCGCCATTTCCCGCACTAGCAAGGTAGCGTTAACAAGAGGATTGGGCCTCTGAGTGAAAATCATCACCTGGCCTCCTTCTCTGTTCCTTCTTTTGGAAAATAAAAAAAAAAAGACAATAGGGGAGGATTTCCAGCCCCCCGCTCCCTCACCTATTAGTCGCCTTGTACGACACGCAGGGAATACGTGGGAAGTATTCTTTCTCCCCTATCCCCAGGGATAATATATATATATATATATATATATATATATATATATATATATATATATATATATATATATATATATATATATATATATATATATATATATATATATATATATATATATATATATATATATATATATATATATATATATATATATATATATATATATATATATATATATATATATATATATATATATATGTTTTCAGAAGAGAAGAGTGAATGATGGGGGTGAAGAGGGTGGTGAGAGTAAGTGAGCTTGGGAAGGAGACTTGTGTGAGGAAGTACCAGGAGAGACTGAGTACAGAATGGAAAAAGGTGAGAACAATGGAAGTAAGGGGAGTGGGGGAGGAATGGGATGTATTTAGGGAATCAGTGATGGATTGCGCAAAAGACGCTTGTGGCATGAGAAGCGTGGGAGGTGGGTTGATTAGAAAGGGTAGTGAGTGGTGGGATGAAGAAGGAAGATTATTAGTGAAAGAGAAGAGAGAGGCATTTGGAGGATTTTTGCAGGGAAAAAATGCAGTTGAGTGGGAGATGTATAAAAGAAAGAGACAGGAGGTCAAGAGAAGGCGCAAGAGGTGAAAGAGAGGGCAAATGAGAGTTGGGGTGAGAGAGTATCATTAAATTTTAGGGAGAATAAAAAGATGTTCTGGAAGGAGGTAAATAAAGTGCGTAAGACAAGGGAGCAAATGGGAACTTCAGTTAAGGGTGCAAATGGGGAGGTGATAACAGGTAGTGGTGATGTGAGAAGGAGATGGAGTGAGTATTTTGAAGGTTTGTTGAATGTGTTTGATGATAGAGTGGCAGATATAGGGTGTTTTGGTCGAGGTGGTGTGCAAAGTGAGAGGGTTAGGGAAAATGATTTGGTAAACAGAGAAGAGGTAGTAAAAGCTTTGCGGAAGATGAAAGCCGGCGAGGCAGTAGGTTTGGATGGTATTGCAGAGGAATTTATTAAAAAAGGGGGTGACTGGTTGGTAAGGTTATTTAATGTATGTATGATTCATGGTGAGGTGCCTGAGGATTGGCGGAATGCGTGCATAGTGCCATTGTACAAAGGCAAAGGGGATAAGAGTGAGTGCTCAAATTACAGAGGTATAAGTTTGTTGAGTATTCCTGGTAAATTATATGGGAGGGTGAAGGCATGTACAGAGCATCAGATTGGGGAAGAGCAGTGTGGTTTCAGAAGTGGTAGAGGATGTGTGGATCAGGTGTTTGCTTTGAAGAATGTATGTGAGAAAAACTTAGAAAAGCAAATGGATTTGTATGTAGCATTTATGGATCTGGAGAAGGCATATGATAGAGTTGATAGAGATGCTCTGTGGAAGGTATTAAGAATATATGGTGTGTGAGGCAAGTTGTTAGAAGCAGTGAAAAGTTTTTATCGAGGATGTAAGGCATGTGTACGTGTAGGAAGAGAGGAAAGTGATTGGTTCTCAGTGAATGTAGGTTTGCGGCAGGGGTGTGTGATGTCTCCATGATTGTTTGATTTGTTTATGGATGGGGTTGTTAGGGAGGTGAATGAAAGAGTTTTGGAAAGAGGGGCAAGTATGAAGTCTGTTGTGATGAGAGAGCTTGGGAAGTGAGTCAGTTGTTGTTCGCTGATGATACAGCGCTGGTGGCTAATTCATGTGAGAAACTGCAGAAGCTGGTGACTGAGTTTGGTAAAGTGTGTGAAAGAAGAAAGTTAAGAGTAAATGTGAATAAGAGCAAGGTTATTAGGTACAGTTGGGTTGAGGGTCAAGTCACTTGGGAGGTAAGTTTGAATGGAGAAAAACTGGAGGAAGTAAAGTGCTTAGATATCTGGGAGTGGGTCTGGCAGCGGATGGAACCATGGAAGCGGAAGTGAATCATAGGGTGGGGGAGGGGGCGAAAATCCTGGGAGAATTGAAGAATGTGTGGAAGTCGAGAACATTATCTCGGAAAGCAAAAATGGGTATGTTTGAAGGAATAGTGGTTCCAACAATGTTGTATGGTTGCGAGGCGTGGGCTATGGATAGAGTTGTGCGCAGCATGGTGGATGTGCTGGAAATGAGATGTTTGAGGACAATGTGTGGTGTGAGGTGGTTTGATCGAGTAAGTAATGTAAAGGTAAGAGAGATGTGTGGAAATATAAAGAGCGTGGTTGAGAGAGCAGAAGAGGGTGTTTTGAAATGGTTTGGGCACATGGATAGAATGAGTGAGGAAAGATCGACCAAGAGGATATATGTGTCGGAGGTGGAGGGAACGAGAAGTGGGAGACCAAATTGGAGGTGGAAAGATGGAGTGAAAAAGATTTTGTGTGATCGGGGCCTGAACATGCAGGAGGGTGAAAGGCGGGCAAGGAATAGAGTGAATTAGATCGATGTGGTATACCGGGGTTGACGTGCTGTCAGTGGATTGAATCAGGGCATGTGAAGCGTCTGGGGTGAACCATGGAAAGTTTTGTGGTCCTGGATGTGGAAAGGGAGCTGTGGTTTCGGGCATTATTGCATGACAGCTAGAGACTAAGTGTGAACGAATGGGGCCTTTGTTGTCTTTTCCTAGTGCTACCTCGCACACATGAGGGGGAGGGGGATGGTATTCCATGTGTGGCGAGGTGGCGATGGGAATGAATAAAGGCAGACAGTGTGAAGTGTGTGCATGGGTATATATGTATGTGTCTGTGTGTGTATATATATGTGTACATTGAGATGTACAGGTATGTATATTTGCGTGTGTGGACGTGAATTTATATACATTGTGTATGGGGGTGGGTTGGGCCATTTCTTTCGTCTGTAAATAAATAATAAATGAATAATATATATATATATATATATATATATATATATATATATATATATATATATATATATATATATATATATATATATATATATATATACATATATATATATATATATATATATATATATATTTTTTTTTTTTTTTTTTTTTTGCTTTGTCGCTGTCTCCCGCGTTAGCGAGGTAGCGCAAGGAAACAGACGAAAGAAATGGCCCAACCCACCCCCATACACATGCCTTGATTCAATCCACTGACAGCACGTCAACCCCGGTATACCACATCGATCCAATTCATTCTATTCTTTGCCCTCCCTTCACCCTCCTGCATGTTCAGGCCCCGATCACACAAAATCTTTTTCACTCCATCTTTCCACCTCCAATTTGGTCTCCCTCTTCTCGTTCCCTCCACCTCCGACACATATATCCTCTGGGTCAATCTTTCCTCACTCATTCTCTCCATGTGACCAAACCATTTCAAAACACCCTCTTCTGCTCTCTCAACCACGCTCTTTTTATTTTCACACATCTCTCTTACCCTTACGTTACTTACTCGATCAAACCACCTCACACCACACATTGTCCTCAAACATCTCATTTCCAGCACATCCATCCTCCTGCGCACAACTCTATCCATAGTCCACGCCTCGCAACCATACAACTTTGTTGGAACCACTATTCCTTCAAACATACCCATTTTTGCTTTCCGAGATAATGTTCTCGACTTCCACACATTCTTCAAGGCTCCCAGAATTTTCGCCCCCTCCCCCACCCTATGATCCACTTCCGCTTCCATGGTTCCATCCGCTGCCAGATCCACTCCCAGATATCTAAAACACTTCACTTCCTCCAGTTTTTCTCCATTCAAATTCACCTCCCAATTGAATTGACCCTCAACCCTACTGTACCTAATAACCTTGCTCTTATTCACATTTACTCTTAACTTTCTTCTTTCACACACTTTGCCAAACTCAGTCACCAGCTTCTGCAGTTTCTCACATGAATCAGCCACCAGCGCTGTATCATCAGCGAACAACAACTGACTCACTTCCCAAGCTCTCTCATCCCCAACAGACTTCATACTTGCCCCTCTTTCCAAAACTCTTGCATTCACCTCCCTAACAACCCCATCCATAAACAAATTAAACAACCATGGAGACATCATACACCCCTGCCGTATAAGTTTGTTGAGTATTCCTGGCAAATTATATGAGAGGGTATTGATTGAGAGGGTGAAGGCATGTACAGAGCATCAGATTGGGGAAGAGCAGTGTGGTTTCAGAAGTGGTAGAGGATGTGTGGATCAGGTGTTTGCTTTGAAGAATGTATGTGAGAAATACTTAGAAAAGCAAATGGATTTATATGTAGCATTTATGGATCTGGAGAAGGCATATGATAGAGTTGATAGAGATGCTCTGTGGAAGGTATTAAGAATATATGGTGTGGGAGGCAAGTTGTTAGAAGCAGTGAAAAGTTTTTATCGAGGATGTAAGGCATGTGTACGTGTAGGAAGAGAGGAAAGTGATTGGTTCTCAGTGAATGTAGGTTTGCGGCAGGGGTGTGTGATGTCTCCATGGTTGTTTAATTTGTTTATGGATGGGGTTGTTGGGGAGGTGAATGCAAGAGTTTGGAAAGAGGGGCAAGTATGCAGTCTGTTGTGGATAAGAGAGCTTGGGAAGTGAGTCAGTTGTTGTTCGCTGATGATACAGCGCTGGTGGCTGATTCATGTAAGAAACTGCAGAAGCTGGTGACTTAGTTTGGTAAAGTGTGTGAAAGAAGAAAGTTAAGAGAGAATGTGAATAAGAGCAAGGTTATTAGGTACAGTAGGGTTGAGGGTTACGTCAATTGGGAGGTAAGTTTGAATGGAGAAAAACTGGAGGAAGTAAAGTGTTTTAGATATCTGGGAGTGGATCTGGCATCGGATGGAACCATAGAAGCAGAAGTGAATCATAGGGTGGGGGATGGGGCGAAAATTCTGGGACCCTTGAAGAATGTTTGGAAGTCGAGAACATTATCTCGGAAAGCAAAAAATGTCTATGTTTGAAGGAATAGTGGTTCCAACAATGTTGTATGGCTGCGAGGCGTGGGATATGGATAGAGTTGTGCGCAGGATGGTGGATGTGCTGGAAATGAGATGTTTGAGGACAATATGTGGTGTGAGGTGGTTTGATCGAGTAAGTAATGTAAGGGTAAGAGAGATGTGTGGAAATAAAAAGAGTGTGGTTGAGAGAGCAGAAGAGGGTGTTTTGAAATGGTTTGGTCACATGGAGAGAATGAGTGAGGAAAGATTGACCAAGAGGATATATGTGTCAGAAGTGAAGGGAACGAGGAGAAGTGGGAGACCAAATTGGAGGTGGAAAGATGAAGTGAAAAAGATTTGAGTGATCGAGGCCTGAACATGCAGGAGGGTGAAAGGCGGGCAAGGAATAGAGTGAATTGGAACGATGTGGTATACCGCGGTCGACGTGCTGTCAATGGATTGAACCAGGGTATGTGAAGCGTCTGGTGTAAACCATGGAAAGGGTGTGGGGCATGGATGTGGAAAGGGAGCTGTGGTTTCGGTGCATTATTACATGACAGCTAGAGACTGAGTGTGAACGAATGGGGCCTTTGGTGTCTTTTCCTAGCACTACCTCGCACACATCAGGGGGGAGGGGGTTGTTATTCCATGTGTGGCGAGGTGGCGATGGGAAGAAATAAAGGCAGACAGTATGAATTATATACATGTGTATATATGTATATGTCTGTGTGTGTATATATATGGGTACATTTGAGATGTATAGGTATGTATATTTGCATGTGTGGACGTGTATGTATATACATATATATATATATATATATATATATATATATATATATATATATATATATATATATATATATATATTTTTTTTTTTTTCATTTTTTTTATTATACTTTGTCGCTGTCTCCCGCGTTTGCGAGGTAGCGCAAGGAAACAGACGGAAGAAATGGCCCAACTCCCCCCATACACATGTATATACATACGTCCACACACGCAAATATACATACCTACACAGCTTTCCATGGTTTACTCCAGACGCTTCACATGCCTTGATTCAATCCACTGACAGCACGTCAACCCCGGTATACCACATCGCTCCAATTCACTCTATTCCTTGCCCTCCTTTCACCCTCCTGCATGTTCAGGCCCCGATCACACAAAACCTTTTTCACTCCATCTTTCCACCTCCAATTTGGTCTCCCTCTTCTCCTCGTTCCCTCCACCTCGGACACATATATCCTCTTGGTCAATCTTTCCTTACTCATTCTCTCCATGTGCCCAAACCACTTCAAAACACCCTCTTCTGCTCTCTCAACCACGCTCTTTTTATTTCCACATATCTCTCTTACCCTTACGTTACTCACTCGATCAAACCACCTCACACCACACATTGTCCTCAAACATCTCATTTCCAGCACATCCATCCTCCTGCGCACAACTCTATCCATAGCCCACGCCTCGCAACCATACAACATTGTTGGAACCACTATTCCTTCAAACATACCCATTTTTGCTTTCCGAGATAATGTTCTCGACTTCCACACATTCTTCAAGGCTCCCAGAATTTTCGCCCCCTCCCCCACCCTATGATCCACTTCCGCTTCCATGGTTCCATCCGCTGCCAGATCCACTCCCAGATATCTAAAACACTTCACTTCCTCCAGTTTTTCTCCATTCAAACTCACCTCCCAATTGACTTGACCCTCAACCCTACTGTACCTAATAACCTTGCTCTTATTCACATTTACTCTTAACTTTCTTCTTCCACACACTTTACCAAACTCAGTCACCAGCTTCTGCAGTTTCTCACATGAATCAGCCACCAGCGCTGTATCATCAGCGAACAACAACTGACTCACTTCCCAAGCTCTCTCATCCCCAACAGACTTCATACTTGCCCCTCTTTCCAAAACTCTTGCATTTACCTCCCTAACAACCCCATCCATAAACAAATTAAACAACTATGGAGACATCACACACCCCTGCCGCAAACCTATATTCACTGAGAACCAATCACTTTCCTCTCTTCCTACACGTACACATGCCTTACATCCTCGATAAAAACTTTTCACTGCTTCTAACAACTTTCCTCCCACACCATATATTCTTAATACCTTCCACAGAGCATCTCTATCAACTCTATCATATGCCTTCTCCAGATCCATAAATGCTACATACAAATCCATTTGCTTTTCTAAGTATTTCTCACATACATTCTTCAAAGCAAACACCTGATCCACACATCCTCTACCACTTCTGAAACCACACTGCTCTTCTCCAATCTGATGCTCTGTACATGCCTTCACCCTCTCAATCAATACCCTCCCATATAATTTACCAGGAATACTCAACAAACTTATACCTCTGTAATTTGAGCACTCACTCTTATCCCCTTTGCCTTTGTACAAAGGCACTATGCACGCATTCCGCCAATCCTCAGGCACCTCACCATGAGTCATACATACATTAAATAACCTTACCAACCAGTCAACAATACAGTCACCCCCTTTTTTAATAAATTCCACTGCAATGCCATCCAAACCTGCTGCCTTGCCGGCTTTCATCTTCCGCAAAGCTTTCACTACCTCTTCTCTGTTTACCAAATCATTTTCCCTAACCCTCTCACTTTGCACACCACCTCGACCAAAACACCCTATATCTGCCACTCTATCATCAAACACATTCAACAAACCTTCAAAATACTCACTCCATCTCCTTCTCACATCGCCACTATATATATAATATATATATATATATATATATATATATATATATATATATATATATATATATATATATATATATATATATATATATATATATATATATATATATATATATATATATATATATATATATATATTTTTGTGCTTTGTCGCTGTCTCCCGCGTTTGCGAGGTAGCGCAATGAAACAGACGAAAGAAATGGCCCACCCCACCCCCATACACATGTATATACATACGTCCACACACGCAAATATACATACCTACACAGCTTTCCATGGTTTACCCCAGACGCTTCACATGCCTTGATTCAATCCACTGACAGCACGTCAACCCCGGTATACCACATCGCTCCAATTCACTCTATTCCTTGCCCTCCTTTCACCCTCCTGCATGTTCAGGCCCCGATCACACAAAATCTTTTTCACTCCATCTTTCCACCTCTAATTTGGTCTCCCTCTTCTCCTCGTTCCCTCCACCTCCGACACATATATCCTCTTCGTCAATCTTTCCTCACTCATTCTCTCCATGTGCCCAAACCATTTCAAAATACCCTCTTCTGCTCTCTCAACCACGCTCTTTTTATTTCCACACATCTCTCTTACCCTTACGTTACTTACTCGATCAAACCACCTCACACCACACATTGTCCTCAAACATCTCATTTCCAGCACATCCATCCTTCCAGCACATCCATCCAGTACATCCACAACTCTATCCATAGCCCACGCCTCGCAACCATACAACATTGGTGGAACCACTATTCCTTCAAACATACCCATTTTTGCTTTCCGAGATAATGTTCTCGACTTCCACACATTCTTCAAGGCTCCCAGAATTTTCGCCCCCTCCCCCACCCTATGATCCACTTCCGCTTCCATGGTTCCATCCGCTGCCAGATCCACTCCCAGATATCTAAAACACTTCACTTCCTCCAGTTTTTCTCCATTCAAACTCACCTCCCAATTGACTTGACCCTCAACCCTACTGTACCTAATAACCTTGCTCTTATTCACATTCTCTCTTAACTTTCTTCTTTCACACACTTTACCAAACTCAGTCACCAGCTTCTGCAGTTTCTCACATGAATCAGCCACCAGCGCTGTATCATCAGCGAACAACAACTGACTCACTTCCCAAGCTCTCTCATCCACAACAGACTTCATACTTGCCCCTCTTTCCAAAACTCTTGCATTCACCTCCCTAACAACCCCATCCATAAACAAATTAAACAACCATGGGGACATCACACACCCCTGCCGCAAACCTACATTCACTGAGAACCAATCACTTTCCTCTCTTCCTACACGTACACATGCCTTACATCCTCGATAAAAACTTTTCACTGCTTCTAACAACTTGCCTCCCACACCATATATTCTTAATACCTTCCACAGAGCATCTCTATCAACTCTATCATATGCCTTCTCCAGATCCATAAATGCTACATACAAATCCATTTGCTTTTCTAAGTATTTCTCACATACATTCTTCAAAGCAAACACCTGATCCACACATCCTCTACCACTTCTGAAACCACACTGCTCTTCCCCAATCTGATGCTCTGTACATGCCTTCACCCTCTCAATCAATACCCTCCCATATAATTTACCAGGAATACTCAACAAACTTATACCTCTGTAATTTGAGCACTCACTCTTATCCCCTTTGCCTTTGTACAATGGCACTATGCACGCATTTCGCCAATCCTCAGGCACCTCACCATGAGTCATACATACATTAAATAACTTTACCAACCAGTCAACAATACAGTCACCCCCTTTTTTAATAAATTCCACTGCAATACCATCCAAACCTGCTGCCTTGCCGGGTTTCATCTTCCGCAAAGCTTTTACTACCTCTTCTTTGTTTACCAAATCATTTTCCCTAACCCTCTCACTTTGCACACCACCTCGACCAAAACACCCTATATCTGCCACTCTATCATCAAACACATTCAACAAACCTTCAAAATACTCACTCCATCTCCTTCTCACATCACCACTACTTGTTATCACCTCCCCATTTGCGCCCTTCACTGAAGTTCCCATTTGCTTCCTTGTCTTACGCACTTTATTTACCTCCTTCCAGGAGAGACTGAGTACAGAATGGAAAAAGGTGAGAACAATGGAAGTAAGGGGAGTGGGGGAGGAATGGGATGTATTTAGGGAATCAGTGATGGATTGCGCAAAAGATGCTTGTGGCATGAGAAGAGTGGGAGGTGGGTTGATTAGAAAGGGTAGTGAGTGGTGGGATGAAGAAGTAAGAGTATTAGTGAAAGAGAAGAGAGAGGCATTTGGACGATTTTTGCAGGGAAAAAATGCAATTGAGTGGGAGATGTATAAAAGAAAGAGACAGGAGGTCAAGAGAAAGGTGCAAGAGGTGAAAAAAAGGGCAAATGAGAGTTGGGGTGAGAGAGTATCATTAAATTTTAGGGAGAATAAAAAGATGTTCTGGAAGGATATATATATATATATATATATATATATATATATATATATATATATATATATATATATATATATATATATATATATATATATATATATATATATATTTATATATATATATATATATATATTATATGAATATATATATATATATATATATATATATATATATATATATATATATATATATATATATATATATATATATATATATATATATATATATATATATATATATATATATATATATATATATATATATATATATATATATATATATGTATATATTCCCATGAGTCCACGGGGAAAATGAAACACGAAAAGTTCCCAAGTCCACTTTCGTGTAATAATCACATCATCAGGGGAGACACAAGAGAAAAATATAACAGTCAGTTGATATACATCGCAGAGACGAAGCTACGACTCTGTTTGGTAAACATGTGATTGTCCAAAACATAGAACGAGCTTTCATAAACTTATCATTTTACAAATCTTATCAACAATAAAGTTATCTAATTTGTACAGACCATCACTATTAAGATTATAATTCTTTGTGTATTTAATAATATAAGATTCAGTGATATTTCTCTTGGTAATAGAGTTAGAGTTAACAACTGAGATGGCGTTACTCCAGTTAATACAATGATCATAGTTTTTAACATGATTAAACAAGGCATTTGACTTTTGTCCCGTTCTTATACTATATTTATGTTGCTTAAGTCTAACAGAAAGATCCTTACCAGTCTGCCCAACATAAAATTTATCACAGTTTCCGCAAGGGACTTTATAGATGCAACGAAGAGAATTGGTGAATTCCTGATTAAGATATTCTTTATAGAATTATTGTTTCTAAAGGCAACATTTACATTAAAGGATTGAAGATGGAAGGATGGAGTGTAAAAAGTTTTGAGTAATCGTTACCTGAACATTCAGGAAGGTGAAACGCGTGCACAGGATAGAGTAAATTGGAATAACGTGGTGTACACTGATCGACGAGTTGTCAATGGACTGAACCAGAGCGTGTGAATCGGCCAGGGAATGTAAGAAAATGAGGCCTTTCTTCACGAGGTTCCATTTGCCGCCATGCCATTCCCAGTTATCTAAGACTCTTCACTTCTCATGATTTTCTCGGTTAAAACTCACATCCCAGATAATCTAACCCTCTGGTCTATCAAACTTAATACCCTTCCTTTTATTCACATTTACTTTGAACTTCCTCATTTTACACACTCTCCTAAACACAGACATCAACTTACGCAATTTCTTATTTGAATCTTCCACCAAAGCTGTGTCATCATGAAACGACAAATGATTCACTTCCCAGGCACCCCTCACCCCTTACCGACTCCGTAATGGCCCCTTGCATTTTCATCCCTCATCACCTGATCCATAAACAAATTAAACAGTCATGGTGACATCGCACATCCCTGCTGTGGATCTACCTTCACCTGGAATCATTCACTCTCCTCTGTTCCCACTCATACACACACGCCGAACACACCTAATATAAAACTTCCCACTGCTTCCAGTAGCTTTCATCCCTCACCAACTCTATCATATGTTTCTCCAAATCCATAAATGCCACGTGATTGTTTCCATAAATATTTCTCACACATATTCTTTAAAGCAAATACCTGATCCACACTTCCTCTACCACTCCTGTAACCAAATTGTTCTCTCCTAAATTGATACTCTGTACATGCTTTCACCCTTTCATCTCTGACGCTCCGATACAACTTAACAGGTACACTCAATAAACTTATACTTCTGCGGTTCGATACTCACCTTTATCCTTCTTGCTTCCATACAGTTGCACTATACATACACTCCGCCAGTCCTCAGGCACCTCACTGTGATCTAGACAAGCATCGAAAATCCAAACTAACTGATCAACAACAGTGTCACCTGCTTTCTTCAGAAATTCAACGTAACACTGTCCACAGTGTTTCTTGAACTGATGAAATTGTGTATCAAAGAGTGTGCATTTGAATTTATTGCAGAATGTTATGCACAGAAGTTTGATACGGTGATAGATAATCCTTTTCAACAGTGTTAGGTAATCCTCTTGAACAGTGTTAGGTAATCCTCTTGAACAGTTTTAGGTAATCCTCTTCAACAGTGTTAGGTAATCCTCTAGAACAGTGTTAGGTAATCCTCTAGAACAGTGTTAGGTAATCCTCTTGAACAGTGTTAAGTAATCCTCTTCAACAGTGTTAGGTAATCCTCTTGAACAGTGTTAGGTAATCCTCTTGAACAGTGTTAAGTAATCCTCTTCAACAGTGTTAGGTAATCCTCTTGAACAGAGTTAATTAATCCTCTTGAACAGTGTTAGGTAATCCTCTTGAACAGTGTTAGGTAATCCTCTTGAACAGTGTTAGGAAATGCTCTAGAACAGTGTTAGGTAATCCTCTTGAACAGTGTTAGGTAATCCTCTTGAACAGTGTTAGGAAATGCTCTAGAACAGTGTTAGGAAATGCTCTAGAACAGTGTTAGGTAATCCTCTTGAACAGTGTTAGGTAATCCTCTTGAACAGTGTTAGGTAATCCTCTTCAACAGTGTTAGGTAATCCTCTTCAACTGTGTTAGGTGATCCTCTTCAACAGTGTTAGGTAATCCTCTTCAACAGTGTTAGGTAAACCTCTTCAACAGTGTTAGGTAATCCTCTTCAACTGTGTTAGGTAATCCTCTTCAACTGTGTTAGGTAATCCTCTTCAACAGTGTTAGGTAATCCTCTTCAACAGTGTTAGGTAAACCTCTTCAACAGTGTTAGGTAATCCTCTTCAACTGTGTTAGGTAATCCTCTTCAACAGTGTTAGGTAATCCTCTTCAACAGTGTTAGGTAAACCTCTTCAAGTGTTAAGTAATCCTCTTCGACAGTGTTAGGTAATCCTCTTCAACAGTGTTAGGAAATCCTCTAGAACAGTGTTAGGTAATCTTTTTCAACAGTGTTAGGTAATCCTCTTCAACAGTGTTAGGTAATCCTCTTCAACAGTGTTAGGTAAACCTCTTCAACAGTGTTAGGTAATCCTCTTCAACAGTGTTAGGTAATCCTCTTGAACAGTGTTAGGTAATCCTCTTCAACTGTGTTAGGTAATCCTCTTCAACAGTGTTAGGTAAACCTCTTCAACAGTGTTAGGTAATCCTCTTCAACAGTGTTAGGTAAACCTCTTCAACAGTGTTAGGTAATCCTCTTCAACTGTGTTAGGTAATCCTCTTCAACAGTGTTAGGTAATCCTCTTCAACAGTGTTAGGTAAACCTCTTCAACAGTGTTAGGTAATCCTCTTCAACAGTATTAAGTAATCCTCTTAAAGCGTGCTAGGTAATCTTCTTCAACAGTGTTAGGTAAACCTCTTCAAGTGTTAAGTAATCCTCTTCAACAGTGTTAGGTAATCCTCTTGAACAGTGTTAGGTAATCCTCTTCAACAGTATTAAGTAATCCTCTTAAAGCGTGCTAGGTAATCTTCTTCAACAGTGTTAAGTAATTCCTCGTCAACAGTGTTAAGTAATCCTCTTCAACAGTGTTAAGTAATCTCTACAAGGAATCTTTTAAACAAAATTACTTGGGATATTTGACGCTTTAAAGCGATCTGGTTTAGTTATGTAGATTTTGTTCTTTCTGTCTTGCCAACAAGTGAAATTGTACAAACATTTCTCTCTTTGTATAACAATTTAGTACCTTGCATCAGACTGACCCTGGAAGCTGAAAATTATTATATGTTACCATTCCTAGAATGTTTGATGCACAGGTTTCAGTTCAGCATTTACTGTACACTCACCATTGAATATACTCATTATCATTCATCACAACAACATGACTGGATTAGACAAACAACATTCCTATCGCTGTTCCTTAGGCCATTACGTACATGAAATCCAAAATTCTTGGAAGAAGTGTTTGAAAATATTCATAGTATTGGATCCACGTTTGAGTATTATAGATCTTTCACTGATAAATCTCTTATTCTGACAAAGAAATCGTTCTATACAGTTAACTCCAAACCAAGAGACCAAAATCTTTAGTTTTGCCATTTATAGATAAATTTTAGTGTCCCACATACTCGACACCCCCAGAGTAAATGTAATCTTCAACAATGATAATACTGTTATGAATATTCTAATCAGAATCTCGTCAGAAAATTCTGTGGGCTGTTTACAAAGTACTTTGCAAAAGCATTAATATGTTTTATGTTGGTCAGATTAGTAGATTTAAACAACATAAATATTGTATAAGAACGGGACTGGCTTCCAATGACTTGTTTATTCAAGTAACAAATTATGACGACCGTATTGACTAGACCAACACAACTTCCATTAAAACCTTTGATTTCATGACCAAGAGAAATACCACTGAATTTTCACTTATCAAATACACAAGGAATTGTAGCATGGATATTAGTCTAATAAAATTCTATGACTCGCGATGCTATGCTAAACCCACCCACTAGATGACATGTCCATGTGAACTGAAACAGCACGTTTCCTCATTATATATATATATATATTTTTTTTTTTTCAAACTATTCGCCATTTCCCGCGTTAGCGAGGTAGCGTTAAGAACAGAGAACTGGGCCACTGAGGGAATATCCTCACCTGGCCCCCTTCTCTGTTCCTTCTTTTGGAAAATTAAAAAAAAATTGAGAGGGGAGGATTTCCAGCCCCCCGCTCCCTCCCCTTTTAGTCGCCTTCTACGACACGCAGGGAATACGTGGGAAGTATTCTTTCTCCCCTATCCCCAGGGATAATATATATATATATATATATATTGAATATATATATATATTGAATATATATATATATTGAATGGTGGATTGAATCAGGGCATGTGAAGCGTCTGGGGTAAACCATGGAAAGCTGTGTAGGTATGTATATTTGCGTGTGTGGACGTGTGTATGTACATGTGTATGGGGGGGGTTGGGCCATTTCTTTCGTCTGTTTCCTTGTGCTACCTCGCAAACGCGGGAGACAGCGACAAAGTATAAAAAAAAAAAAAAAAAAAAAAAGAAATATATATATATATATATATATATATATATATATATATATATATATATATATATATATATATATATATATATATATATATATATATATTTTTTTTTTTTTTTTTTTTTTTTTTTTTTTTTTTTTTTTTTATACTTTGTCGCTGTCTCCCGCGCTTGCGAGGTAGCGCAAGGAAACAGACGAAAGAAATGGCCCAACCCCCCCCCCCCATACACATGTACATACACACGTCCACACACGCAAATATACATACCTACACAGCTTTCCATGGTTTACCCCAGACGCTTCACATGCCTTGATTCACTCCACTGACAGCAAGTCAACCCCTGTATACCACATCGCTCCAATTCACTCTATTCCTTGCCCTCCTTTCACCCTCCTGCATGTTCAGGCCCCGATCACACAAAATCTTTTTCACTCCATCTTTCCACCTCCAATTTGGTCTCCCTCTTCTCCTCGTTCCCTCCACCTCCGACACATATATCCTCTTGGTCAATCTTTCCTCACTCATTCTCTCCATGTGCCCAAACCATTTCAAAACACCCTCTTCTGCTCTCTCAACCACGCTCTTTTTATTTCCACACATCTCTCTTACCCTTACGTTACTTACTCGATCAAACCACCTCACACCACACATTGTCCTCAAACATCTCATTTCCAGCACATCCATCCTCCTGCGCACAACTCTATCCATAGCCCACGCCTCGCAACCATACAACATTGTTGGAACCACTATTCCTTCAAACATACCCATTTTTGCTTTCCGAGATAATGTTCTCGACTTCCACACATTTTTCAAGGCTCCCAAAATTTTCGCCCCCTCCCCCACCCTATGATCCACTTCCGCTTCCATGGTTCCATCCGCTGACAGATCCACTCCCAGATATCTAAAACACTTCACTTCCTCCAGTTTTTCTCCATTCAAACTCACCTCCCAATTGACTTGACCCTCAACCCTACTGTACCTAATAACCTTGCTCTTATTCACATTTACTCTTAACTTTCTTCTTCCACACACTTTCCCAAACTCAGTCACCAGCTTCTGCAGTTTCTCACATGAATCAGCCACCAGCGCTGTATCATCAGCGAACAACAACTGACTCACTTCCCAAGCTCTCTCATCCCCAACAGACTTCATACTTGCCCCTCTTTCCAGGACTCTTGCATTTACCTCCCTAACAACCCCATCCATAAACAAATTAAACAACCATGGAGACATCACACACCCCTGCCGCAAACCTACATTCACTGAGAACCAATCACTTTCCTCTCTTCCTACACGTACACATGCCTTACATCCTCGATAAAAACTTTTCACTGCTTCTAACAACTTGCCTCCCACACCATATATTCTTAATACCTTCCACAGAGCATCTCTATCAACTCTATCATATGCCTTCTCCAGATCCATAAATGCTAAATACAAATCCATTTGCTTTTCTAAGTATTTCTCACATACATTCTTCAAAGCAAACACCTGATCCACACATCCTCTACCACTTCTGAAACCGCACTGCTCTTCCCCAATCTGATGCTCTGTACATGCCTTCACCCTCTCAATCAATACCCTCCCATATAATTTACCAGGAATACTCAACAAACTTATACCTCTGTAATTTGAGCACTCACTCTTATCCCCTTTGCCTTTGTACAATGGCACTATGCACGCATTCCGCCAATCCTCAGGCACCTCACCATGAGTCATACATACATTAAATAACCTTACCAACCAGTCAACAATACAGTCACCCCCTTTTTTAATAAATTCCACTGCAATACCATCCAAACCTGCTGCCTTGCCGGCTTTCATATATATATATATATATATATATATATATATATATATATATATATATATATATATATATATATATATATATATTTTTTTTTTTTTTTTTTTTCTTTTTCATACTATTTGCCATTTCCCGCGTTAGCGAGGTAGCGTTAAGAACAGAGAACTGGGCCTTAGAGGGAATATCCTCACCTGACCCCCTTCTCTGTTCCTTCTTATGGAAAATTAAAAAAAAACAAGAAAGGGGAGGATTTCCAGCCACCCGCTCCCTCCCCTTTTAGTCGCCTTCTACGACACGCAGGGAATACGTGGGAAGTATTCTTTCTCCCCTATCCCTGGGGATAGGGGAGAAAGAATATATATTTGTGTGAAAATATATATATATATATATATATATATATATATATATATATATATATATATATATATATATATATATATATATATATATATATATATATATATCATTTATTTATTTTTTTTCTTTTTTTTATTATTATACTTTGTCGCTGTCTCCCGCGTTTGCGAGGTAGCGCAAGGAAACAGACGAAAAAAATTGCCCAACCCCTCCCCCCATACACATGTATATACATACGTCCACACACGCAAATATACACACCTACACAGCTTTCCATGGTTTAACCCAGACGCTTCACATGCCTTGATTTAATCCACTGACAGCACGTCAACCCCGGTATACCACATCGCTCCAATTCACTCTATTCCTTGCCCACCTTTCACCCTCCTGCATGTTCAGGTCCCGATCACACAAAATCTCTTTCACTCCATCTTTCCACCTCCAATTTGGTCTCCCTCTTCTCCTCGTTCCCTCCACCTCCGACACATATATCCTCTTGGTCAATCTTTCCTCACTCATTCTCTCCATGTGCCCAAACCACTTCAAAACACCCTCTTCTGCTCTCTCAACCACGCTCTTTTTATTTCCACACATCTCTCTTACCCTTACGTTACTCACTCGATCAAACCACCTCACACCACACATTGTCCTCAAACATCTCATTTCCAGCACATCCATCCTCCTGCGCACTACTCTATCCATAGTCCACGCCTCGCAACCATACAACATTGTTGGAACCACTATTCCTTCAAACATACCCATTTTTGCTTTCCGAGATAATGTTCTCGACTTCCACACATTCTTCAAGGCCCCCAGAATTTTCGCCCCCTCCCCCACCCTATGATCCACTTCCACTTCCATGGTTCCATCCGCTGCCAGATCCACTCCCAGATATCTAAAACACTTCACTTCCTCCAGTTTTTATCCATTCAAACTCACCTCCCAATTGACTTGACCCTCAACCCTACTGTACCTAATAACCTTGCTCTTATTCACATTTACTCTTAACTTTCTTCTTCCACACACTTTACCAAACTCAGTCACCAGCTTCTGCAGTTTCTCACATGAATCAGCCACCAGCGCTGTATCATCAGCGAACAACAACTGACTCACTTCCCAAGCTCTCTCATCCCCAACAGACTTCATACTTGCCCCTTTTTCCAAAACTCTTGCATTTACCTCCCTAACAACCCCATCCATAAACAAATTAAACAACCATGGAGACATCACACACCCCTGCCGCAAACCTACATTCACTGAGAACCAATCACTTTCCTCTCTTCCTACACGTACACATGCCTTACATCCTCGATAAAAACTTTTCACTGCTTCTAACAACTTTCCTCCCACACCATATATTCTTAATACCTTCCACAGAGCATCTCTATCAACTCTATCATATGCCTTCTCCAGATCCATAAATGCTACATACAAATCCATTTGCTTTTCTAAGTATTTCTCACATACATTCTTCAAAGCAAACACCTGATCCACACATCCTCTACCACTTCTGAAACCACACTGCTCTTCCCCAATCTGATGCTCTGTACATGCCTTCACCCTCTCAATCAATACCCTCCCATATAATTTACCAGGAATACTCAACAAACTTATACCTCTGTAATTTGAGCACTCACTCTTATCCCCTTTGCCTTTGTACAATGGCACTATGCACGCATTCCGCCAATCCTCAGGCACCTCACCATGAGTCATACATACATTAAATAACCTTACCAACCAGTCAACAATACAGTCACCCCCTTTTTTAATAAATTCCACTGCAATACCATCCGAACCTGCTGCCTTGCCGGCTTTCATCTTCCGCAAAGCTTTCACTACCTCTTCTCTGTTTACCAAATCATTTTCCCTAACCCTCTCACTTTGCACACCACCTCGACCAAAACACCCTATATCTGCCACTCTATCATGAAACACATTCAACAAACCTTCAAAATACTCACTCCATCTCCTTCTCACATCACCACTACTTGTTATCACCTCCCCATTTGCGCTCTTCACTGAAGTTCCCATTTGCTCCCTTGTCTTACGCACTTTATTTACCTCCTTCCAGAATATCTTTTTATTCTCCCTAAAATTTACTGATAGTCTCTCACCCCAACTCTCATTTGCCCTTTTTTTCACCTCTTGCACCTTTCTCTTGACCTCCTGTCTCTTTCTTTTATACATCTCCCAGTCAATTGCATTTTTTCCCTGCAAAAATCGTCCAAATGCCTCTCTCTTCTCTTTCACTAATACTCTTACTTCTTCATCCCACCACTCACTACCCTTTCTAATCAACCCACCTCCCACTCTTCTCATGCCACAAGCATCTTTTGCGCAATCCATCACTGATTCCCTAAATACATCCCATTCCTCCTCCACTCCCCTTACTTCCATTGTTCTCACCTTTTTCCATTCTGTACTCAGTCTCTCCTGGTACTTCCTCACACAGGTCTCCTTCCCAAGCTCACTTACTCTCACCACCCTCTTCACCCCAACATTCACTCTTCTTTTCTGAAAACCCATACAAATCTTCACCTTTGCCTCCACAAGATAATGATCAGACATCCCTCCAGTTGCACCTCTCAGCACATTAACATCCAAAAGTCTCTCTTTCGCACGCCTGTCAATTAATACGTAATCCAATAACGCTCTCTGGCCTTCTCTCCTACTTACATAAGTATACTTATGTATATATCGCTTTTTAAACCAGGTATTCCCAATCATCAGTCCTTTTTCAGCACATAAATCTACAAGCTCTTCACCATTTCCATTTACAACACTGAACACCCCATGTATACCAATTATTCCCTCAACTGCCACATTACTCACCTTTGCATTCAAATCACCCAACACTATAACCCGGTCTCGTGCATCAAAACCACTAACACACTCATTCAGCTGCTCCCAAAACACTTGCCTCTCATGATCTTTCTTCTCATGCCCAGGTGCATATGCACCAATAATCACCCACCTCTCTCCATCAACTTTCAGTTTTACCCATATTAATCGAGAATTTACTTTCTTACATTCTATCACATACTCCCACAACTCCTGTTTCAGGAGTATTGCTACTCCTTCCCTTGCTCTTGTCCTCTCACTAACCCCTGACTTTACTCCCCAGACATTCCCAAACCACTCTTCCCCTTTACCCTTGAGCTTCGTTTCACTCAGAGCCAAAACATCCAGGTTCCTTTCCTCAAACATACTACCTATCTCTCCTTTTTTCACATCTTGGTTACATCCACACACATTTAGGCACCCCACTCTGAGCCTTCGAGGAGGATGAGCACTCCCCGCGTGACTCCTTCTTCTGTTTCCCATTTTAGAAAGTTACTACAAGGAGGGGAGGATTTCCGGCCCCCCGCTCCCGTCCCCTCTAGTCGCTTTCTACGACACGCGAGGAATACGTGGGAAGTATTCTTTCACCCCTATCCCCAGGGATAATATACATATATATATACATATACACATACACACACATACACACACACACGCACACACACACACACACACACACACACATACATATATATACATATGAAAAATGTAAGAAACAATTTAGAAAACTGAAACTTCTAGCTTGAAATGAATGAAAAAATGAATGTCACATAATGGTTCAACCTCTGGCTATGGAAAAAGGAAATGTATAATTTATTTACACAAACGTCAATAGTAGTTCTCATCAATTTAACCACTGTATCAATAAGCTTCAATGTCTAAGCTACATTTTTTTCTCCAATTTCACTATTTTCTTGTCAAAACACCATGTATGAAAACTATCACTCCAGTAACACAACTATAAACATTTACTTCCCCTTTAAAAAGTTCTGGGGAAGTCTGAATTAGAATTATTATAAAGAAGAAATAAAGTAAGGTAGGTCGAGTAGTACGAGGCAGACTTGGCAGAGGTCCTGTGATGCTGATGATGATAAGCGTCAGATGAAGAATTACAAGGGAGAATTACAAGGCTGCCTAGCCGACGTGAAGATCCTGACGGGTCGTCACTTCTCCGACCTTTCCGGGGCTGTAGCTGGCAGGAGGTGACAGACCGTCACACTTGACAGACCGTCACACTCACTATTAATATGGCAGCATATCTTGTTCCATTCGAAGTCCTACCACACCGATGATTCAAGAAACCCTCCCAGTGGTCGTGTAGTCGTCCTCAGGGGTCGTGCTCGAGGGTCACACCGTCGTGCTGGCGATAGGGTTGATCTTCACTACCGTCAACCGGCCGTCCAACGTGTGCCAGTCATCATGCATCGTAGTGAGGACGTGAACGTTCTTCCGATAACTCATGAAACCTCGTCCAGGTCATGCAGCGTTCTCAGTATGACTTCTCTATCCAAATGTATATTTTTTTTTTTTTTTTTACTTTGTCGCTGTCTCCCGCGTTTGCGAGGTAGCGCAAGGAAACAGACGAAAGAAATGGCCCAACCCCCCCCCCCCCCCATACACATGTATATACATACGTCCACACACGCAAATATACATACCTACACAGCTTTCCATGGTTTACCCCAGACGCTTCACATGCCTTGATTCAATCCACTGACAGCACGTCAGCCCCGGTATACCACATCGCTCCAATTCACTCTATTCCTTGCCCTCCTTTCACCCTCCTGCATGTTCAGGCCCCGATCACACAAAATCTTTTTCACTCCATCTTTCCACCTCCAATTTGGTCTCCCTCTTCTCCTCGTTCCCTCCACCTCCGACACATATATCCTCTTGGTCAATCTTTCCTCACTCATTCTCTCCATGTGCCCAAACCACTTCAAAACACCCTCTTCTGCTCTCTCAACCACGCTCTTTTTATTTCCACACATCTCTCTTACCCTTACGTTACCCACTCGATCAAACCACCTCACACCACACATTGTCCTCAAACATCTCATTTCCAGCACATCCATCCTCCTGCGCACAACTCTATCCATAGCCCATGCCTCGCAACCATACAACATTGTTGGAACCACTATTCCTTCAAACATACCCATTTTTGCTTTCCGAGATAATGTTCTCGACTTCCACACATTCTTCAAGGCCCCCAGGATTTTCGCCCCCTCCCCCACCCTATGATCCACTTCCGCTTCCATGGTTCCATCCGCTGCCAGATCCACTCCCAGATATCTAAAACACTTCACTTCCTCCAGTTTTTCTCCATTCAAACTCACCTCCCAACTGACTTGACCCTCAACCCTACTGTACCTAATAACCTTGCTCTTATTCACATTTACTCTTAACTTTCTTCTTCCACACACTTTACCAAACTCAGTCACCAGCTTCTGCAGTTTCTCACATGAATCAGCCACCAGCGCTGTATCATCAGCGAACAACAACTGACTCACTTCCCAAGCTCTCTCATCCCCAACAGACTTCATACTTGCCCCTCTTTCCAAAACTCTTGCATTTACCTCCCTAACAACCCCATCCATAAACAAATTAAACAACCATGGAGACATCACACACCCCTGCCGCAAACCTACATTCACTGAGAACCAATCACTTTCCTCTCTTCCTACACGTACACATGCCTTACATCCTCGATAAAAACTTTTCACTGCTTCTAACAACTTTCCTCCCACACCATATATTCTTAATACCTTCCACAGAGCATCTCTATCAACTCTATCATATGCCTTCTCCAGATCCATAAATGCTACATACAAATCCATTTCCTTTTCTAAGTATTTCTCACATACATTCTTCAAAGCAAACACCTGATCCACACATCCTCTACCACTTCTGAAACCACACTGCTCTTCCCCAATCTGATGCTCTGTACATGCCTTCACCCTCTCAATCAATACCCTCCCATATAATTTACCAGGAATACTCAACAAACTTATACCTCTGTAATTTGAGCACTCACTCTTATCCCCTTTGCCTTTGTACAATGGCACTATGCACGCATTCCGCCAATCCTCAGGCACCTCACCATGAGTCATACATACATTAAATAACCTTACCAACCAGTCAACAATACAGTCACCCCCTTTTTTAATAAATTCCACTGCAATACCATCCAAACCTGCTGCCTTGCCGGCTTTCATCTTCCGCAAAGCTTTCACTACCTCTTCTCTGTTTACCAAATCATTCTCTGTTTACCAAATCATATATATATATATATATATATATATATATATATATATATATATATATATATATATATATATATATATATATATATATATATATATATATATATAAGATATATATATATACATATAAATATATATATATATATATATATATATATATATATATATATATATATATATATATATATATATATATATATATATATATATATATATATATATATATATATATAAATATATATATATATATATATATATATATATATATATATATATATATATATATATATATATATATTCATATTCATTTATTTTGCTTTGTCGCTGTCTCCTTGCGAAGTAGCGCAAGGAAACAGACGAAAGAAATGGCTCAACCCACCCCCATACACAATGTATATACATGCACGTCCACACACGAAAATATACATACCTATACATCTCAATGTACACATATATACCCATGCACACAATTTACAGTCTGCCTTTATTCACTCCCATCGCCACCTCGCCACACATGGAATACCATCCCCCTCCCCCCCTCATGTGTGCGAGGTAGCACTAGGAAAAGACACCAAAGGCCCCATTCGTTCTCACTCAGTCTCTAGCTGTCATGCATTAATGCCTGAAACCACAACTCCCTTTCCACATCCGGGCCCCACACAACTTTCCATGGTTTACTCCAGACGCTTCACATGCCCTGATTCAATCCACTGACAGCACGTCAACCCCGGTATACCACATCGATCCAATTCACTCTATTCCTTGCCCTCCTTTCACCCTCCTGCATCTTCAGGCCCCGATCACACAAAATCTTTTTCACTCCATCTTTCCACCTCCACTCTGGTCTCCCACTTCTCCTCGTTCCCTCCACCTCCGACACATATATCCTCTTTATCAATCTTTCCTAACTCATTCTATCCATGTGCCCATACCATTTCAAAACACCCTCTTCTGCTCTCTCAACCACGCTCTTTTTATTTCCACACATCTCTCTTACCCTTACATTACTTACTCGATCAAACCACCTCACACCACACATTGTCCTCAACCATCTCATTTCCAGCACATCCACCCTCCTGCGCACCGCCCTATCCATAGCCCACGCCTCGCAACCACATAACATTGTTGGAACCACTATTCCTTCAAACATACCTATTTTTGCTTTTCAAGATAACGTTCTCGACTTCCACACATTTTTCAACGCTCCTAGAACTTTCGCCCCCTCCCGCAACCTATGATTCACTTCCGCTTCCTTGGTTCCATTCGCTGCCAAATCCACTCCCAGATATCTAAAACACTTTACTTCCTCCAGTTTTTCTCCATTCAAATTTACCTCCCAATTGACTTGTCATTCAACCCTACTGTACCCAATAACTTCGCTCTTATTCACATTTACTCTCAGCTTTTTTCTTTCACACACTTTACCAAACTCAGTCACCAGCTTCTGCAGATTCTCACCCAAATCAGCCACAAGCGCTGTATCATCAGCGAACAACAACTGACACTTCCCAAGCTCTCTCATCCACAACAGAATGCATACTTGCCCCTCTTTCCAAAACTCTTAAATTCACCATCTAACATGCATACTTGCCCCTCTTTCCAAAACTCTTGCATTCACCATCTAACAACCCCATCCATAAACAAATTAAACAACCATGGAGACATCACGCAACCATGCCGCAAACCAATATTCACTGAGAACCAATCACTTTCCTCCGTCCCTACACGTACACGTGCATTACATCCTCGATAAAAACCTTTCACTGCTTCTAACAACTTACGTCCCACACAGTATATTCTTAATACCTTCCATCCCTATCAACTCTAACATATGCCGTCTCCAGATCCATAAATGCTACATACAAATCTATTTGCTTTTCTAAGTATCTCTCACATACATTTTTCAAAGCAAACACCTGATCCAAACATCCTCTACCACTTCTGAAACCACACTGCTCTTCCCCAGTCTGATGTTCTGTACATTCCTTCACCCTCTCAATTAATACCCTCCCATATGATTTCCCAAGATTATTCCGCAAACTTATACCTCTGTAATTTGAGCACTCACTCTTATTCCCTTTGCCTTTGTACAATGGCAATGAGCAAGCATTCCTCCAGTCCTCAGGCACCTCACCATGAGTCATACATACGTTAAATAACCTTACCAATCACTCAACAATACAGTCACCACCTTTTTTAATAAATTCCACTGCAGTACCATCCAAACCCGCTGCTTTGCCGGCTTTCATCTTCCGCAAAGCATTTACTACATCTTCTCTGTTTATCAAATCATTCTCCCTAACTCTCTCACTTTGCACACCACCTCTACCAAAACACCCTATAACTGCCACTCTATCATCAACCACATTCAACAAACCTTCAAAATACTCACTCCATCTCCTTCTCACATCACCACCACTTGTTATCACCTCCCTATTATCCCCCTTCACTGAAGTTCCCATTGATTCCTTTGTCTTACTTTATTAACCTCCTTCCAAAACATCTTTTTATCCTCCCTAAAATCTAATGATACTCTCTTACCCCAACTCTTATTTGCCCTCTTTTTCACCTCTTGCACCTTTCTCTTTACCTACTGCCTCTTTCTTTTATACATCTCCCAGTCACTTGCATTATTTCCCTACAAAAATCGTCCAAATGCCTCTCTCTTCTCTTTCACTAACAATCTTACTTCTTCATCCCACCTCTCACTACCCTTTCTAATCTGCCCACTTCCTGCGCTTTTCATGCCACAAGCATCTTTTGTGCTAGTCATCACTGCTTCCCTAAATACATCCCATTCCTCCTCTACTCCCGTTATGTCCTTTGTTCTCACCTTTTTCCATCCTGAAATCATTCTCTCCTGGTACTTCCTCACACAAGTCTCCTGCCCAAGATCACTTACTCGCACCACTCTCTTCACCCCAATATTCTCTCTTCTTTTCTGAAAACCTCTACAAATCTTCACTTTTCGCTTCCACAAGATAATGATCAGACATCCCTCCAGTTGCACCTCTCAGCACATTAACATCCAAAAGTCTCTCTTTCACGCGCCTATCAATTAGCACGTAATCCAATAACGTTCTCTGGCCATCTCTCCTACAAACATACGTACACTTATGTATATCTCTCTTTTTAAACCAGGTATTCCCAATCACGAGTCCTTTTTCAGCACATAAATCTAAAAGCTCTTCACCATTTCCACTTACAACACGGAACACCCCATATACACCAATTATTCCCTCAACTGCCACATTACTCACCTTTCCATTCAAACCAACCATCACTATAACCCGGTCTCGTCCCTCAAAACTACTAACATACTCACTCAGCCGATCCCAAAAAACTTGCCTCTCATGATCTTTCTTCTCACGCCCAGGTGCATATGCAGTAATAATCACCTATATATATATATATATATATATATATATATATATATATATATATATATATATATATATATATATATATGTATATATATATATATATATATATATATATATATATATATATATATATATATATATATATATATATATTAACATCCAAAAGTCTCCCTTTCGCACGCCTGTCAATTAACACGTAATCCAATAACGCTCTCTGGCCATCTCTCCTACTTACATAAGTATACTTATGTATATCTCGCTTTTTAAACCAGGTATTCCCAATCATCAGTCCTTTTTCAGCACATAAATCTACAAGCTCTTCACCATTTCCATTTACAACACTGAACACCCCATGCATACCAATTATTCCCTCAACTGCCACATTACTCACCTTTGCATTCAAATCACCCATCACTATAACCCGGTCTCGTGCATCAAAACCGCTAACACACTCATTTAGCTGCTCCCAAAACACTTGCAACTGGAGGGATGTCTGATCATTATCTTGTGGAGGCTAAGGTGAAGATTAGTATGGGTTTTCAGAAAAGAGGAGTGAATGTTGGGGTGAAGAAGGTGGTGAGAGTAAGTGAGCTTGGGAAGGAGACCTGTGTGGGGAAGTACCAGGAGAGACTGTGTACAGAATGGAAAAAGGTGAGAACAATGGAAGTAAGGGGAGTGGGGGAGGAATGGGATGTATTTAGGGAATCAGTGATGGATTGCGCAAAAGATGCTTGTGGCATGAGAAGAGTGGGAGGTGGGCTGTTTAGAAAGGGTAGTGAGTGGTGGGATGAAGAAGTAAGAGTATTAGTGAAAGAGAAGAGAGAGGCATTTGGACGATTTTTGCAGGGAAAAAATGCAATTGAGTGGGAGAAGTATAAAAGAAAGAGACAGGAGGTCAAGAGAAAGGTGCAAGAGGTGAAAAAAAGGGCAAATGAGAGTTGGGGTGAGAGACTATCAGTAAATTTTAGGGAGAATAAAAAGATGTTCTGGAAGGAGGTAAATAGGGTGCGTAAGACAAGGGAGCAAATGGGAACTTCAGTGAAGGGCGTAAATGGGGAGGTGATAACAAGTAGCGGTGATGTGAGAAGGAGATGGAATGAGTATTTTGAAGGTTTGTTGAATGTGTCTGATGACAGAGTGGCAGATATAGGGTGTTTTGGTCGAGGTGGTGTGCAAAGTGAGAGGGTTAGGGAAAATGATTTGGTAAACAGAGAAGAGGTAGTAAAAGCTTTGCGGAAGATGAAAGCCGGCAAGGCAGCAGGTTTGGATGGTATTGCAGTGGAATTTATTAAAAAAGGGGGTGACTGTATTGTTGACTGGTTGGTAAGGTTATTTAATGTATGTATGACTCATGGTGAGGTGCCTGAGGATTGGCGGAATGCGTGCATAGTGCCATTGTACAAAGGCAAAGGGGATAAGAGTGAGTGCTCAAATTACAGAGGTATAAGTTTGTTGAGTATTCCTGGTAAATTATATGGGAGGGTATTGATTGAGAGGGTGAAGGCATGTACAGAGCATCAGATTGGGGAAGAGCAGTGCGGTTTCAGAAGTGGTAGAGGATGTGTGGATCAGGTGTTTGCTTTGAAGAATGTATGTGAGAAATACTTAGAAAAGCAAATGGATTTGTATGTAGCATTTATGGATCTGGAGAAGGCATATGATAGAGTTGATAGAGATGCTCTGTGGAAGGTATTAAGAATATATGGTGTTGGAGGCAAGTTGTTAGAAGCAGTGAAAAGTTTTTATCGAGGATGTAAGGCATGTGTACGTGTAGGAAGAGAGGAAAGTGATTGGTTCTCAGTGAATGTAGGTTTGCGGCAGGGGTGTGTGATGTCTCCATGGTTGTTTAATTTGTTTATGGATGGGGTTGTAAGGGAGGTGAATGCAAGAGTTTTGGAAAGAGGGGCAAGTATGAAGTCTGTTGGGGATGAGAGAGCTTGGGAAGTGAGTCAGTTGTTGTTCGCTGATGATACAGCGCTGGTGGCTGATTCATGTGAGAAACTGCAGAAGCTGGTGACTGAGTTTGGTAAAGTGTGTGGAAGAAGAAAGTTAAGAGTAAATGTGAATAAGAGCAAGGTTATTAGGTACAGTAGGGGTGAGGGTCAAGTCAATTGGGAGGTGAGTTTGAATGGAGAAAAACTGGAGGAAGTGAAGTGTTTTAGATATCTGGGAGTGGATCTGTCAGCGGATGGAACCATGGAAGCGGAAGTGGATCATAGGGTGGGGGAGGGGGCGAAAATTTTGGGAGCCTTGAAAAATGTGTGGAAGTCGAGAACATTATCTCGGAAAGCAAAAATGGGTATGTTTGAGGGAATAGTGGTTCCAACAATGTTGTATGGTTGCGAGGCGTGGGCTATGGATAGAGATGTGCGCAGGAGGATGGATGTGCTGGAAATGAGATGTTTGAGGACAATGTGTGGTGTGAGGTGGTTTGATCGAGTAAGTAACGTAAGGGTAAGAGAGATGTGTGGAAATAAAAAGAGCGTGGTTGAGAGAGCAGAAGAGGGTGTTTTGAAATGGTTTGGGCACATGGAGAGAATGAGTGAGGAGAGATTGACCAAGAGGATATATGTGTCGGAGGTGGAGGGAACGAGGAGAAGAGGGAGACCAAATTGGAGGTGGAAAGATGGAGTGAAAAAGATTTTGTGTGATCGGGGCCTGAACATGCAGGAGGGTGAAAGGAGGGCAAGGAATAGAGTGAATTGGAGTCATGTGGTATACAGGGGTTGACGTGCTGTCAGTGGATTGAATCAGGGCATGTGAAGCGTCTGGGGTAAACCATGGAAAGCTGTGTAGGTATGTATATTTGCGTGTGTGGACGTGTGTATGTACATGTGTATGGGGGGGGGGGTTGGGCCATTTCTTTCGTCTGTTTCCTTGCGCTACCTCGCAAACGCGGGAGACAGCGACAAAGTATAAAAAAAAAAAAAAAAAAAAAAAAAAAAAAATATATATATATATATATATATATATATATATATATATATATATATATATCACTTTTTTATTTTATTTTGCTTTGCCGCTGTCAACCGCGTTTGCGAGGTAGCGCAGGGAAACAGACGAAAGAAATGGCCCAACCCACCCCCATACACATGTATATACATACACGTCCATACACGCAAATATACATACCTATACATCTCAATGTAAACATATATATACACAAACAGACACATACATATATACCCATGCACACAATTCACACTGTTTACATTTATTCAATCCCATCGCCACCTCGCCACACATGGAATACCATCCCCCTCCCCTTTCATGCGTGCGAGGTAGCGCTAGGAAAAGACAACAAAGGCCACGTTCGTTCACAATCAGCCTCTAGCTGTCACGCAATAATGCCCGAAACCACAGCTCCCTTTCCACATCCAGGCCCCACACAACTTTCCATGGTTTACCCCAGACGCTTCACATGCCCTGATTCAATCCATTGACAGCACGTCAACCCCTGTATACCACATCGATCCAATTCACTCTATTCCTTGCGCGCCTTTCACCCTCATGTATGTTCAGGCCCCGATCACTCAAAATCTTTTTCACTCCATCTTTCCACCTCCAATTTGGTCTCCCACTTCTCGTTCCCTCCACCTCCGACACATATATCCTCTTTGTCAATCTTTCCTCACTCATTCTCTCCATGTGCCCAAACCATTTCAAAACACACTCTTCTGCTCTCACAACCACGCTCTTTTTATTTCCACACATCTCTCTTACCCTTACATCACTTACTCGATCAAACCACCTCACACCACAAATTGTCCTCAAACATCTCATTTCCAGCACATCCACCCTCCTGCCCACAACTCTATCCATAGTCCACTCCTCGCAACCATACAACATTGTTGGAACCACTATTCCTTCAAACATACCCATTTTTGTTTTCCGAGATAATGTTCTCGACTTCCAAACATTCTTCAAGGCTCCCAGAATTTTCGCCCACTCTCCCACCCTATGATTCACTTACGCTTCCGTGGTTCCATCCGCTGCCACATCCACTCCCAGATATCTAAAACACTTTACTTCCTCCACTTTTTCTCCATTCAAACTTACCTCCCAATTGACTTGACCCTCAACCCTACTGTACCTAATAACTTTGTTCTTATTCACATTTACATTTAACTTTCTTCTTTCACACACTTTACCAAACTCGGTCACCAGCTTCTGCAGTTTCTCCCATGAATCAGCCAACAGCGCTGTATCATCAGCGAACAACAACTGACTCACTTCCCAAGCTCTCTCATCCACAACAGACTTCATACTTGCCCCTCTTTCGAAAACTCTTGCATTCACCTCCCTAACAAACCCATCCATAAACAAATTAAACAATATATATATATATATATATATATATATATATATATATATATATATATATATATATATATATATATATATATATATATATATATATATATATATATATATATACACATATATATATATATATATATATATATATATATATATATATATATATATATATATATATATATATATATATATATATATATATATATATATATATATTTTTTTTTTTTCTTTTTTTTTTTTTTTTTTTTTATACTTTGTCGCTGTCTCCCGCGTTTGCGAGGTAGCGCAAGGAAACAGACGAAAGAAATGGCCCAACCCCCCACCCAAACACATGTACATACGTCCACACACGCAAATATACATACCTACACAGCTTTCCATGGTTTACCCCAGACGCTTCACATGCCTTGATTCAATCCACTGACAGCACGTCAACCCCTGTATACCACATCGCTCCAATTCACTCTATTCCTTGCCCTCCTTTCACCCTCCTGCATGTTCAGGCCCCGATCACACAAAATCTTTTTCACTCCATCTTTCCACCTCCAATTTGGTCTCCCTCTTCTCCTCGTTCCCTCCACCTCCGACACATATATCCTCTTGGTCAATCTTTCCTCACTCATTCTCTCCATGTGCCCAAACCATTTCAAAACACCCTCTTCTGCTCTCTCAACCACGCTCTTTTTATTTCCACACATCTCTCTTACCCTTACGTTACTTACTCGATCAAACCACCTCACACCACATATTGTCCTCAAACATCTCATTTCCAGCACATCCATCCTCCTGCGCACAACTCTATCCATAGCCCACGCCTCGCAACCATACAACATTGTTGGAACCACTATTCCTTCAAACATACCCATTTTTGCTTTCCGAGATAATGTTCTCGACTTCCACAGATTCTTCAAGGCTCCCAGAATTTTCGCCCCCTCCCCCACCCTATGATCCACTTCCGCTTCCATGGTTCCATCCGCTGCCAGATCCACTCCCAGATATCTAAAACACTTTACTTCCTCCAGTTTTTCTCCATTCAAACTCACCTCCCAATTGACTTGACCCTCAACCCTACTGTACCTAATAACCTTGCTCTTATTCACATTTACTCTTAACTTTCTTATTTCACACACTTTACCAAACTCAGTCACCAGCTTCTGCAGTTTCTCACATGAATCAGCCACCAGCGCTGTATCATCAGCGAACAACAACTGACTCACTTCCCAAGCTCTCTCATCCCCAACAGACTTCATACTGGCCCCTCTTTCCAAAACTCTTGCATTCACCTCCCTAACAACCCCATCCATAAACAAATTAAACAACCATGGAGACATCACACACGCCTGCCGCAAACCTACATTCACTGAGAACCAATCACTTTCCTCTCTTCCTACACGTACACATGCCTTACATCCTCGATAAAAACTTTTCACTGCTTCTAACAACTTGCCTCTCACACCATATATTCTTAATACCTTCCACAGAGCATCTCTATCAACTCTATCATATGACTTCTCCAGATTCCTAAATGCTACATACAAATCCATTTGCTTTTCTAAGTAATTCTCACATACATTCTTCAAAGCAAGAGGAAAGTGATTGGTTCTCAGTGAATGTAGGTTTGCGGCAGGGGTGTGTGATGTCTCCATGGTTGTTTAATTTGTTTATGGATGGGGTTGTTAGGAAGGTGAATGCAAGAGTTTTGGAAAGAGGGGCAAATATGAAGTCTGTTGTGGATGAGAGAGCTTGGGAAGTGAGTCAGTTGTTGTTCGCTGATGATACAGCACTGGTGGCTGATTCATGTGAGAAACTGCAGAAGCTGGTGACTGAGTTTGGTAAAGTGTGTGAAAAAAGAAAGTTAAAAATAAATGTGAATAAGAGCAATGTTATTAGGTACAGTAGGGCTGAGGGTCAAGTCAATTGTGAGATAAGTTTGAATGGAGAAAAACTGGGGGAAGTAAAGTGTTTTAGATATCTGGAAGTGGATCTGGCAGCGGATGGAACCATGGAAGCGGAAGTGAATCATAGGGTGGGGGAGGGGGCGAAAATCCTGGGAGCCTTGAAGAATGTTTGGAAGTCGAGAACATTATCTCGGAAAGCAAAAATGGACATGATTGAAGGAATAGTGGTTCCAACAATGTTGTATGGTTGCGAGGCGTGGGCTATGGATAGAGTTGTGCGCAGGAGGGTGGATGTGCTGGAAATGAGATGTTTGAGGACAATGTGTGGTGTGAGGTGGTTTGATCGAGTAAGTAATGTAAGGGTAAGAGAGATGTGTGGAAATAAAAAGAGCGTGGTTGAGAGAGCAGAAGAGGGTGTTTTGAAATGGTTTGGGCACATGGAGAGAATGAGTGAGAAAAGATTGACCAAGAGGATATATGTGTCGGAGGTGGAGGGAACGAGGAGAAGTGGGAGACCAAATTGGAGGTGGAAAGATGGAGTGAAAAAGATTTTGTGTGATCGGGGCCTGAACATGCAGGAGGGTGAAAGGCGGGCAAGGAATAGAGTGAATTGGAACGATGTGGTATACCGGGGTTGACGTGCTGTCAGTGGATTGAATCAGGGCATATGAAGAGTCTGGGGTAAACCATGGAAATTTGTGTGGGGCCTGGATGTGGAAAGGGAGCTGTGGTTTCGAGCATTATTGCGTGACAGCTAGAGACTTAGAGTGAGCGAATGGGGCCTTTGGTGTCTTTTCCTAGTGCTACCTCGCACACATTAGGTGGGAGGGGGATGGTATTCCATGTGTGGCGAGGTGGCGATGGGAATGATTAAAGGCAGACAGTGTGAATTGTATGCATGGGTATATATGTATGTGTCTGTGTGTGTATATATATATGTGTACATTGAGATGTATAGGTATTGTATATTTGCGTGTGTGGACGTGTATGTATATACATTGTGTATGGGGGTGGGTTGGGCCATTTCTTTCGTCTGTTTCCTTGCGTTACCTCGCAAACGCGGGAGACAGCGACAAAGCAAAATGATAAATGATATATATATATATATATATATATATATATATATATATATATATATATATATATATATATATATATATATATATATATATATATATTTATATATATATATATATATATATATATATATATATATATATATATATATTTAAATATATATATATATATATATATATATATATATATATATATATATATATATATATATATATATATATTTATATATATATATATATATATATATATATATATATATATATATATATATATATATATATATATATATATATATATATATATATATATATATATATATATATATATATATAATATATATATATATCTCTGGGGATAGGGGATTAAGAATACTTCCCACGTATTCCCTGCGTGTCGTAGAAGATGACTAAAAGGGGAGGCAGCGGGGGGCTGGAAATCCTCCCCTCTCGTTTTCTTTTAATTTTCCAAAAGAAGGAACAGAGGGGGCCAGGTGAGGATATTCCAAAAAAGGCCCAGTCCTCTGTTCTTAACGCTACTTCGCTAACGCGGGTAATGGCGAATAGTTTAAAAGAAAGAAAGATTATATATATATATATATATACATATATATATATATATATATATATATGTATATATATATATATATATATATATATATATATATATATATATATCTTGTTTTTTTGTGCTTTGTCGCTGTCTCCCGCGTTTGCGAGGTAGCGCAGGGAAACAGACGAAAGAAATGGCCCAACCTACCCCTATATACATGTATATACATACGTCCACACACGCAAATATACATACCTACACAGCTTTCCATGGTTTACCCCAGACGCTTCACATGCCCCGATTCAATCCACTGACAGCACGTCAACCCCGGTATACGACATCGCTCCAATTCACTCTATTCCTTGCCCTCCTTTCACCCTCCTGCATGTTCAGGCCCTGATTACACAAAATCTTTTTCACTACATCTTTCCACCTCCAATTTGGTCTCCCTCTTCTTCTCGGTCCCTCCACCTCCGACACATATATCCTCTTGGTCGATCTTTCCTCACTCATTCTCTCCATGTGCCCAAACCATTTCAAAATACCCTCTTCTGCTCTCTCAACCACGCTCTCTTTATTTCCACACATCTCTCTTGCCCTTACGTTACTTACTCGATCAAACCACCTCACACCACACATTGTCCTCAAACATCTCATTTCCAGCACATCCATCCTCCTGCGCACCACTCTATCCATAGTCCACGCCTCGCAACCATACAACATTGTTGGAACCACTATTCCTTCAAACATACCCATTTTTGCTTTTCGAGATAATGTTCTCGACTTCCACACATTCTTCAAGGCTCCCAGAATTTTCGCCCCCTCCCCCACCCTATGATCCACTTCCGCTTCCATGTTTCCATCCGCTGCCAGATCCACTCCCAGATATCTAAAACACTTCACTTCCTCCAGTTTTTCTCCATTCAAACTCACCTCCCAATTGACTTGACCCTCAACCCTACTGTACCTAATAACCTTGCTCTTATTCACATTTACTCTTAACTTTCTTCTTTCACACACTTTACCAAACTCAGTCACCAGCTTCTGCAGTTTCTCACATGAATCAGCCACCAGCGCTGTATCATCAGCGAACAACAACTGACTCACTTCCCAAGCTCTCTCATCCCCAACAGACTTCATACTTGCCCCTCTTTCCAAAACTCTTGCATTCACCTCCCTAACAACCCCATCCATAAACAAATTAAACAACCATGGTGACATCACACACCCCTGCCGCAAACCTACATTCACTGAGAACCAATCACTTTCCTCTCTTCCTACACGTACACATGCCTTACATCCTCGATAAAAACTTTTCACTGCTTCTAACAACTTGCCTCCCACACCATATATTTTTAATACCTTCCACAGAGCATCTCTATCAACTCTATCATATGCCTTCTCCAGATCCATAAATGCTACATACAAATCCATTTGCTTTTCTAAGTATTTCTCACATACATTCTTCAAAGCAAACACCTGATCCACACATCCTCTACCACTTCTGAAACCACACTGCTCTTCCCCAGTCTGATGCTCTATACATGCCTTCACCCTCTCAATCAATACCCTCCCATATGATTTACCAGGAATACTCAACAAACTTATACCTCTGTAATTTGAGCACTCACTCTTATCCCCTTTGCCTTTGTACAATGGCACTATGCACGCATTCCGCCAATCCTCAGGCACCTCACCATGAGTCATACATACATTAAATAACCTTACCAACCAGTCAACAATACAGTCACCCCCTTTTTTAATAAATTCCACTGCAATACCATCCAAACCTGCTGCCTTGCCGGCTTTCATCTTACGCAAAGCTTTTACTACCTCTTCTCTGTTTACCAAATCATTTTCCCTAACTATCTCACTTTGCACACCACCTCGACCAAAACACCCTATATCTGCCACTCTATCATCAAACACATTCAACAAACCTTCAAAATACTCACTCCATCTCCGTCTTACATCACCACTACTTGTTATCACTCCGCATTTGCGCCACTCACTGAAGTTCACATTTGCTCCCTTGTCTTACGCACTTTATTTACCTCCTTCCAGAACATCTTTTTATTCTCCCTAAAATTTAATGATACTCTCTCACCCCAACTCTCATTTGCCCCTTTTTCACCTCTTGCACCTTTCTCTTGACCTCCTGTCTCTTTCTTTTATACATCTCCCACTCAATTGCATTTTTTCCCTGCAAAAATCGTCCAAATGCCTCTCTCTTCTCTTTCACTAATACTCTTACTTCTTCATCCCACCACTCACTACCCTTTCTAATCAACCCATCTCCCACTCTTCTCATGCCACAAGCATCTTTTGCGCAATCCATCACTGATTCCCTAAATACATCACATTCCTCCCCCACTCCCCTTACTTCCATTGTTCTCATCTTTTTCCATTCTGTACTCAGTCTCTCCTGGTACTTCCTCACACAAGTCTCCTTCCCAAGCTCACTTACTCTCACCACCCTCTTCACCCCAACATTCACTCTTCTTTTCTGAAAACCCATACAAATCTTCACCTTAGCCTCCACAAGATAATGATCAGACATCCCTCCAGTTGCACCTCTCAGCACATTAACATCCAAAAGTCTCTCTTTCGCTCGCCTGTCAATTAACACGTAATCCAATAACGCTCTCTGGCCATCTCTCCTACTTACATAAGTATACTTATGTATATCTCGCTTTTTAAACCAGGCATTCCCAATCATCAGTCCTTTTTCAGCACATAAATCTACAAGCTCTTCACCATTTCCATTTACAACACTGAACACTCCATGTATACCAATTATTCCCTCAACTGCCACATTACTCACCTTTGCATTCAAATCACCCATCACTATAGCCCGGTCTCGTGCATCAAAACCACTAACACACTCATTCAGCTGCTCCCAAAACACTTGCCTCTCATGATCTTTCTTCTCATGCCCAGGTGCATATGCACCAATAATCACCCACCTCTCTCCATCAACTTTCAGTTTTACCCATATTAATGATATTAATGATATTTGATGATAGAGTGGCAGATATAGGGTGTTTTGGTCGAGGTGGTGTGCAAAGTGAGAGGGTTAGGGAAAATGATTTGGTAAACAGAGAAGAGGTAGTGAAAGCTTTGCGGAAGATGAAAGCCGGCAAGGCAGCAGGTTTGGATGGTATTGCAGTGGAATTTATTAAAAAAGGGGGTGACTGTATTGTTGACTGGTTGGTAAGGTTATTTAATGTATGTATGACTCATGGTGAGGTGCTTGAGGATTGGCGGAATGCGTGCATAGTGCCATTGTACAAAGGCAAAGGGGATAAGAGTGAGTGCTCAAATTACAGAGGTATAAGTTTGTTGAGTATTCCTGGTAAATTATATGGGAGGGTATTGATTGAGAGGGTGAAGGCATGTGCAGAGCATCAGATTGGGGAATAGCAGTGTGGTTTCAGAAGTGGTAGAGGATGTGTGGATCAGGTGTTTGCTTTGAAGAATGTATGTGAGAAATACTTAGAAAAGCAAATGGATTTGTATGTAGCATTTATGGATCTGGAGAAGGTATATGATAGAGTTGATAGAGATGCTCTGTGGAAGGTATTAAGAATATATGGTGCGGGAGGAAAGTTGTTAGAGGCAGTGAAAAGTTTTTATCGAGGATGTAAGGCATGTGTACGTGTAGGAAGAGAGGAAAGTGATTGGTTCTCAGTGAATGTAGGTTTGCGGCAGGGGTGTGTGATGTCTCCATGGTTGTTTAATTTGTTTATGGATGGGGTTGTTAGGGAGGTAAATGCAAGAGTTTTGGAAAGAGGGGCAAGTATGAAGTCTGTTGGGGATGAGAGAGCTTGGGAAGTGAGTCAGTTGTTGTTCGCTGATGATACAGCGCTGGTGGCTGATTCATGTGAGAAACTGCAGAAGCTGGTGACTGAGTTTGGAAAAGTGTGTGGAAGAAGAAAGTTAAGAGTAAATGTGAATAAGAGCAAGGTTATTAGGTACAGTAGGGTTGAGGGTCAAGTCAATTGGGAGGTGAGTTTGAATGGAGAAAAACTGGAGGAAGTGAAGTGTTTTAGATATCTGGGAGTGGATCTGGCAGCGGATGGAACCATGGAAGCGGAAGTGGATCATAGGGTGGGGAAGGGGGCGAAAATCCTGGGGGCCTTGAAGAATGTGTGGAAGTCGAGAACATTATCTCGGAAAGCAAAAATGGGTATGTTTGAAGGAATAGTGGTTCCAACAATGTTGTATGGTTGCGAGGCGTGGGCTATGGATAGAGTTGTGCGCAGGAGGATGGATGTGCTGGAAATGAGATGTTTGAGGACAATGTGTGGTGTGAGGTGGTTTGATCGAGTGAGTAACGTAAGGGTAAGAGAGATGTGTGGAAATAAAAAGAGCGTGGTTGAGAGAGCAGAAGAGGGTGTTTTGAAGTGGTTTGGGCACATGGAGATGATGAGTGAGGAAAGATTGACCAAGAGGATATATGTGTCGGAGGTGGAGGGAACAAGGAGAAGAGGGAGACCAAATTGGAGGTGGAAAGATGGAGTGAAAAAGATTTTGTGTGATCGGGGCCTGAGCATGCAGGAGGGTGAAAGGAGGGCAAGGAATAGAGTGAATTGGAGCGATGTGGTATACCGGGGTTGACGTGCTGTCAGTGGATTGAAGCAGGGCATGTGAAGCGTCTGGGGTAAACCATGGAAAGCTGTGTAGGTATGTATATTTGCGTGTGTGGACGTATGTATATACATGTGTATGGGGGGGGGGGTGGGGCCATTTCTTTCGTCTGTTTCCTTGCGCTACCTCGCAATCGCGGGAGACAGCGACAAAGTATAGTAAATGAAAAATATAAATATAAATATATATATATATATATATATATATATATATATATATGTATATATATATATATATATATATATATATATATATATATATATATATATATATATATATATATATATACATATATATATATATATATATATATATATATATATATATATATATATATATATATATATATATATATATATATATATATATATATATATGTGTAAATATATTCATATATATACATTGAGATGTATTGGTATGTATATTTGCGTGTCTGGGGGTGGGTTGGGCCATTTCTTTCGTCTGTTTCCTTGCGCTGTCTTGCAAACGCGGGAGACAGCGACAAAGCAAATTAGATAAATATAATTCTACATTTATTTTGCTTTGTCGCTGTCTCCCGCGTTAGCGAGGTAGCGCAAGGAAACAGCAGAAAGAATGGCCCAACCCACCCACATACACATGTATATCCATACACGTCCACACACGCAAATATACATACATATACATCTCATTGTATACATATATATACACACACAGAAATATACATATATACACGTGTACATAATTCATGCTGTCTGCCTTTATCTATTATCATCGCCACATCGCCAAACATGGAATAACAACCCCCTCCCCCCCTCATGTGGGCGAGGTAGCGCTAGGAAAAGTCAACAAAGGCCACATTCGTTCACACTCTGTCTCTAGCTGTCTTGTAATAATGCACCGAAACCATAGCTCCCTTTCCACATCCAGGCCCCACACAACTTTCCAAGGTTTACCCCAGACCCTTCACAAGCCCTGGTTCAATCCATTGACAACACGTCGACCCCGGTATACCACATCGTTCCAATTCACTCTATTCCTTGCACGCCTTTCACCCTCCTACATGTTCAGGCCCCGATCAATCAAAATCTTTTTCATTCCAACTTTCCACCTCCAATTTGGTCTCCCACTTTCCTCTTTCCCTCCATCTCTGACACATATATCCTCTTGGTCAATCTTTCCTCACTCATTCTCTCCATGTGACCAAACCACTTCAAAACACCCTCTTCTGCTTTCTCAACCAAACTCGTTTTATTTCCACGCATCACACTTACCCTTGCATTACTTACTCGATCAAACCACCTCACACCACATATTGTCCTTAAACATCTCACTTCCAGCACATCCACCCTCCTGCGCACAACTCTATCCATAGCCGACGCCTCGCAACCGTACAACATTTTTGGAACCACTATTCCTTCAAACATACCCATTTTTGCTTTCCGAGATAATGTTCTCGACTTCCACACATTCTTCAACGCTCCCAGAATATTCGCCCCCTCCCCCACCCTATGATTTACTTCCGCTGCCACATCCACTCCCAGATATCTAAAACACTTAATTTCCTCCAGTTTTCTCCATTTAAACTTACCTCCCAATTGACTAGACCCTCAACCCTACTGTACCTAATAACATTGCTCTTATTCACATTTACTCTCAACTTTCTTCTTTCACAAACTTTACCAAACTCAGTCACCAGCTTCTGCAGTTTCTCACATGAATCAGCCACCAGCGCTGTATCATCAGCGAACAACAGCTGACTCACTCCCCAAACTCTCTCATCCACAACAGACTGCATACTTGCCCCTCTTTCGAAAACTCTTGCATTCACCTCCCTAACAACCCCATCCATAAACAAATTAAACAACCTTTGAGATATCAGACACCCCTGCCGCAAACCTATATTCACTGAGAATCAATCACTTTACTCTCTTCCTACACGTACACATGCCTTACATCCTCGATAAAAACTTTTCACTGCTTCTAACAACTTGCCTCCCACACCATATATTCTTAATACCTTCCATAGAGCATCTCTATCAACTCTATCATATGCCTTCTCCAGATTCACAAATGGCACATACAAATCCATTTGCTTTTCTAAGTATTTCTCACATACATTCTTGAAAGCAAAAACCTGATCCACACATCCTCTACAACTTCTGAAACCACACTGATCTTCCCCAATCTGATGCTCTGTACATGCCTTCACCCTTTCAATCAATACCCTCCCATATAATTTACCAGGAATATCCAACAAACTTATACCTCTGTAATTTGAGCACTCACTCTCATCCCCTTTGCCTTTGTACAGTGACACTATGCAAGCATTCCGCTAATCCTCAGGCACCTCACCATGAGTCATACATACATTAGATAACCTTATCAACCGGTGAACAATACAGTCACCCAGCTTTTTTAATAAATTCCACTGCAATACAATCCAAACCTGCTGGCTTGCCGGCTTTCATCTTCCGCAAAGCTTTTACTACATCTTCTCTGTTTACCAAGTCATTTTCCCTAACCCTCTCACTTTCCACACCACCTCGACCAAAACACCCTATATCTGCCACTCTATCATCAAACACATTCAATAAACCTTCAAAATACTCACTCCATCTCCTTCTCACATCCCACTACTTGGTATCTCCTCCCCATTAGCCCCCTTCAATGAAATTCCCATTTTCTCCCTTGTCTCACGCACTTTGTTTACCTCCTTCCAAAACATCTTTTCATTCTCCCTAAAATTTAATGATACTCTCTCACCCCAACTCTCATTTGCCCTCTTTTTCACCGCTTGCACCTTTCTCTTCACCTCCTGCCTCTTTCTTTTATATATCTCCCACTCATTTGCATTTTTCCCCAGAAAAATCGTCCAAATGCCACTCTCTTCTCTTTCACTAATAATCTTACTTCTTCATCCCACCACTCATTACCCTTTCCAATCAACCCACCTCCCACTCTTGTCATGCAACAAGCATCTTTTGTGCAAGCCATCACTGCTTCCCTAAATATATCCCATTGCTACTCCACTCCCCTTACTTCCTTTGTTCTCACCTTCTTCCATTCTGTGCTCAGTCTCTCCCGGTACTTCCTCGCACAAGTCCCCCTCCCGCCTCATGTGTGCGAGGTAGAGCTAGGAAAAGACAACAAAGGCCCCATTCGTTCACATTCAGTCTCTAGTAGTCATGCAATAATCCCCGAAACCACAGCTCCCTTTCCACATCCAGGCCCCACACAACTTTCCATGGTTTACCCCAGACGCTTCACATGCCCTGATTCAATCCACTGACAGCACGTCAACCCCGGTATACCACATCGATCCAATTCACTCTATTCCTTGCCCGCCTTTCACCCTCCTGCATGTTCAGGCGCCGATCACTCAAAATCTTTTTCACTACATCTTTCCACCTCCAATTTGGTCTCCCACTTCTCCTCGTTCAGTCCACCTCCAACACATATATCCTCTTGGTCAATCTTTCCGCACTCATTCTCTCCATGTGCCCAAACCATTTCAAAACACCCTCTTCTGCTCTCTTAACCACGCTCTTTTTATTTCCACACATCTCTCTTACCCTTACATTACTTACTCGATCAAACCACCTCACACCACACATTGTCCTCAAACATCTCATTTCCAGCACATCCACCCTCCTGCGCACAACTCTATCCATAGCCCACGCCTCGCAACCGTACAACATTGTTGGAACCACTATTCCTTCAAACATACCCATTTTTGCTTTCCGAGATAATGTTCTCGACTTCCACACATTCTACAAGGCTCCGATGATTTTCGCCCCTTCCCCCACCATACGGATCACTTCCGCTTCCATGGTTCCATCCGCTGCCAGATCCACTTCCAGATATCTAAAACACTTCACTTCCTCCAGTTTTTCTCCATTCAAACTTACCTCCCAATTGACTTGACCCTCAACCCTAATGTACCTAATAACCTTGCTCTTATTCACATTTACTCTTAACTTTCTTCTTTCACACACTTTACCAAACTCAGTCACCAGCTTCTGCAGTTTCTCACATGAATCAGCCACCAGCGCTGTATCATCAGCGAACAACAACTGACTCACTTCTCAAGCTCTCTCATCCCCAACAGACTATATACTTGCCCCTCTTTCCAAAACTCTTGCATTCACCTCCCTAACAACCCCATCCATAAACAAATTAAACAACCATGGAGACATATATATATATATATATATATATATATATATATATATATATATATATATATATATATATATATATATATATATATTTGCAGTCTGTTGTGGATGAGAGAGCCTGGGAAGTGAGTCAGTTGTTGTTCGCTGATGACACAGCGCTGGTGGCTGATTCATGTAAGAAACTGCAGAAGCTGGTGACTGAGTTTGGTAAAGTGTGTGAAAGAAGAAAGTTAAGAGTAAATGTGAATAAGAGCAAGGTTATTAGGTACATTAGGGTTGAGGGTCAAGTCAATTGGGAGGTAAGTTTGAATGGAGAAAAACTGGAGGAAGTGAAGTGTTTTAGATATCTGGGAGTGGATCTGGCAGCGGATGGAACCATGGAAGCGTAAGTGAATCATTGCGTGGGGGAGGGGGCGAAAATTATGGGAGCCTTGAAGAATGTTTGGAAGTCGAGAACATTATCTCGGAAAGGAAAAATGGCTATGTTTGAAGGAATAGTGGTTCCAACAATGTTGTATGGTTGCGAGGCGTGGGCTATGGATAGAGTTGTGCGCAGTAGGGTGGATGTGCTGGAAATGAGATGTTTGAGAATCATATGTGGTGTGAGGTGGTTCGACCGAGTAAGTAATGTAAGGGTAAGAGAGATGTGTGGTAATAAAAAGAGCGTGGTTGAAAGAGCAGAAGAGGGTGTTTTGAAATTGTTTGGCCACATGGAGAGAATGAGTGAGGAAAGATTGACCAAGAGGATATATGTGTCAGAGGTGGAGGGAACGAGGAGAAGTGGGAGACCAAATTGGAGGTGGAAAGATGAAGTGAAAAAGATTTTGAGTGATCGGGGCCTGAACATGCAGGAGGGTGAAAGGCGTGCAAGGAATAGAGTGAATTGGAACGATATGGTATACCGGGGTCGACGTGCTGTCAATCAATTTAACCAGGGCATGTGAAGCGTCTGGGGTAAACCATGGAAAGTTGTGTGGGGCCTGGATGCGGAAAGGGAGCTGGTGTTTCGGTGCATTATTACATGATAGCTAGAATCTGAGTGTGAACGAATGGGGCCTTTGGTGTCTTTTCCTAGCGCTACTTCGCACCCATGAGGGGGAGGGGGTTGTTATTCCATGTGTGGCGAGGTGGCGATGGGAACAAATAAAGGCAGACAGTATGAATTATGTACATGTGTATATATGCATATGTCTGTGTGTGTATATGTATGTGTACAATGAGATGTATAGGTATGTATATTTGCGTGTGTGGACGTGTATGTATATACATGTGTATGTAGGCGGGTTGGGCCATTCTTTCGTCTGATTCCTTGCGCTACCTCGCAAAAGCGGAAGACAGCGACAAAGCAAAATAAATATATATAAATATATATATATATATATATATATATATATATATATATATATATATATATATATATATATATATATATATATATATATATATATGCTATATACAAATTGATTTGTTTTTCTAAGTGTTTCTCACATACATTCTTCAAAGGAAGCACCTAATCCACACATCCTCATCCACTTCGGCAACCACTCTGCTCTCCCCCAATCTGGTGGTCTATGCACACCTTCACCGTCTCTGTCAATACCCTTGCATATAATTTCCCAGCAATACTCAGCAAACTTTTGTTTATGTAGTTTGAAGACTTACCTTTATCCCCTTTGCCTTTGTACATTGGCACAATACATGAATTCCGCGAATCCTCAGGCATTTCACTATGATCCATATATGCATTAAATGTCCTTAACAACCAATCAACAACACAATCACCCTCTTTTCTAATAAATTCCATTGCAATACTAATGAAACACACCTCCTTGCCGGATATCATCTTCCGCAAAGATTTCACTAACTCTTCTCTCTTCACCAAATCATTCTCGCTGACATTCTTACTTCGTACACCACACCGAACAAAACACCCTATATCTGCCACTCTATCATCAAACACATTCAACAAACCTTCAAAATACTCACTCCATCATCTCACTCCATCACTATCTGTTATCAGTTACCCACTTGCTCCCTTCACCGACATTTCCATTTGTTCTCTTGTCTCACGCATTTAATTTGCCTCCTTCCAAATACATGTTTTTATTCTCCCTAAAATTCTATAATACTCTTTCACGTCAACTCCCATTTGCCCTCTTTTTCAACCCTTGCACCTTTCTCTTGACCTCTTGCCGCTTTATATTATACATATCCCAGTCATTGCATTATTCCCCTGCAAATATCATCCAAACACCTGTCTTTTCTCTTTCACTAACAATCTTACTTTTCATCCCATCAATCACTACCCTTTCTGATTAGCCCACCTACCACCCTTCTCATGCCACAAGCATCTTTTGCGCAAGCCATCACTGCTTCCGTAAATACATTCCATTCCTCAACCATTCCCCTTACGTCATTTGCTCTTATCTTTTGCTATTCCACACTCATTCTCTCCTGATACTTCCTCACACAAGTCTCCATTCCAAGCTCACTCACTCTCACCACTCTCTTCTCCCCAACATTCTCTCTTCTTTTCTGAAAACCTCTGCAAATCTTCACCTTCGCCTCCACAAGATAATGATCAGACATCCCTCCAGCTGCCCCTATCAGCACAATAACATCCAGAAGTCTCTCTTTTAAACGCCTATCAATTAACAAGTAGTCCAATAATGCTCTTTGACTATCTTTCCTACTCACATACGTATACCTATGTATATCTCTCTTTTTAAACCAGGTATTTCCTATCACCAATCTTTTTTTCAGCACACAAATCCACAAGCTCTACAGCATTTCCTTTTACAACACTGAACACTCCTTGTACACCAATTTCTAAAAAGGGAAATAACATATTTTTATCTAACATGTGATTTTTCTATACATGTGGCACGACATGTTTAGCCGAGATAATGCTCTCAATCAGGTGCCAACACTTAAGAAAGTTATTTAAGTATGTTCATACTTAATCATACGTGATTGCCGTTTCCTTCAATAGTGAGGTAGTGCCATTAACAGACAAAGAAAGGCAAAATCCACTCACATCCATCCTTTAGCTGTCATGTGTAATGCACCGAAACCACAGCTCCCTATCCACATCCAGGCCGCAATGTACCTTCCATAGTTTACTTTGGACGCTTCACATGCACTAGTTCAGTATAATGACAGCACGTCGTTCCAGTTCCTCCTATCCCGTGTACGCCTTTTACCGTCCTGCATTTTTGTACTCAAAATCGTTTTCGCTTCATCCTTCCATCTCCAATTAGGTCTTCACATTCTCCTTGCACTCTTTAATTCTTACTCATATGTCCCCTTTATCAAGCTTTCCTCAATCATTCTCTCCATATGTCCAAACCATTTCAGCACATCCTCTTCTGCTCTCTCACCCACACTCTTTTTACTACCAGTCATCTTTTTTATCCTTTCATTATTCACTCGATCAAACCCCCTCAAACAACATATCATCCTCCAACATTTCATTTCCAACACATCCACCCTCCTCTGCACAGCCTTATCTATAGCCCACGCCTCTCATCATTATCATAATGTTGGGACAACTATTCCTTCAAACATACCCATTTTTGCCCTTCTCCCAACCCCCACCCCTTCAGTTCCCGTTTTCTTTTTTCCATAAATTCTTCAGCGCTCCCAAAAGCTTCATACCCTTCTCCACTCTTTGACTTAGTTCCGCTTCAATGGTTTCATTCTCTGCCATTTCATCTCTCAAGTATTTACAATTCTCTTCTTGGCTCCTTCTGTTCCTTCTTTTAAAAATCTAAATACAGAAACCGTGGTTCCAGACCCGGGCTACCACCCCTTTTAGTCACCTTCTATACCAAGCAGGGAATTTGGTGATACAAATCTTTTCCCGGTACCCCAGGGTTGGAGCGGTATGCGAAGTGAGAGAGTCATGGAGATTAGTTTTGTGAAGAGAGAAAAGGTGTTGAAAGCATTACAAAAGATGAAATAATGCACGGCGGCTGGAGTGGATGATACTGTTGTTGAATTTATCAATAAAGTGGGTGACTGCGTTGCTGATTGGTCGGTAAAGACATTCAGTGTATGTCTGGATCATGGTGAGGTGCCTGAGGATTAGCGAAATGCATGCATAGCATCATTGCCAAAAGGCAAGGGGGATAAAGGTGAGTGCTCAAACTACAGAGATGCTTGCTGAGCATACCTGTTACGATGTATGGGAGGATATTGATTGAGAGAGTGAATGCATGTTCAGAGCAGTGTGGTTTCAGAAGTAGTGGAGAATATGTGGATCAGGCGTTTGTTTTAAAGAATGTGTGTGAGAAATGTTTAGAGGAACAGATGGATTTGTATGTGGCATTTATGGACTTGGAGAAAACATATGATAGGGTTGATAGAGATTCCTCGTGGAAAGTCTGAACTATATAAGGTGTGGATGAAAAGTTGTTAGAAGCAGTGAGAGATTTTTATCAATGGTGTAAGGCGTGAGTTGTTCAATTTGTTATGACGTAGGTAAATGCGACTCTTGAAAAGAGAGGCTAGTATGCAGACTGTGGGGGATGAGAGGGACTGGAAAGTGAGTCAGCCGTTGTCTGCTGTTGATACATCACTGGTGGTAGATTTGAGTGAAAGACTGCGGAATTTGGCGATTGAGTTTGGAAGAGTGTGTGAAAGGAGAAAGTTGAGATTAAATGTGAATAAAAGCAAAGTCATTATATTTAGCAGGAATGCGGGACAGGTAGCTGGTCTGAGGTTGGAGAATGCTTAGAGGAAGTGAAGCGCTTTAGATACCTGGAAGTGGACATGGCAGCGAGTGGAACCTTCGAAGTAGACGTGAGTAATAGGGTGGGGGCAAGGTTCTTGGAGAGCTGAAAAAGGTATGGATAGAGAGAACGTTTTCTGGGAAGGCAAAGATGGGCTTGTGTGAAAGAATAATTTCTACAATATTATATGGGTGCGAGGCATGAGCTATAGACAAGACTGTGTGGAGGAGGCAAGATTTGTTACAAATGAAGCACATGATGACAGATTTGGTGTGAGGCAGTTTCTTCAATTAGGTAATGAAAGGGTATGAGATGTATGGTAATAAAGAGAGATTGGATGAGAGAGCAGAAGAGGGTGTCCTGAAATTGTTGAAACAGGGAAAAAATGAGTGAGAAGAGGTTAATAAAGATGATATATGTATTAGAAGTAGAAGGAACAGAAAGAACGGGAAAACCAAATTGGAGATGGAAGGACATAGTAAAAAAAATTTTGAGACAGGGGACTGATGATGCAGGAAGATGAAAAGCGCGCACGGGATAGAGTGAATTGAAATGATGTGGTATACTGGGGTCGACGTTTTATCAATGGACTGAAACAGGGCATGTGAAGCGTTTGGGCTGAATCATCGAAAGTTGTGTGGGGACTGGTTTTGGACAGGGAGCTGTGTTTCCGGTGATTACATATGATGGCTAGGGAACAGACGTGGACCACTACCTGCGTTAGCGAGGTAGTGCAAGGAAAGCAGACGAAAAACAAGGCCACATCCACTCACATCCATTCTCTAACTGTCACATGGAATGCACCAAAACTACAGATCACTTTCCACATCCAGGCCCCATTTAACTTTATACGGTTTACCCTGCACGTTTCACATGCCATGGTTCAGTCCATTGACGGCTTGTTAGCCGCAGTATACCAAATCGTTCGAATTAACTCTATTCCGTACACACCTTTCATCCTAACGCTTATTTTGACACCGATCGCTCATAATCTTTTTACCTATCCTTCCACTCCAATTTGGTCTCCCCGCTTTCTTTGTTCCCTTCCCTGCTACATATATACCCTCTTTGTCACCCTTTTCTCCCTCATTTTTTCAGTATATCGAAGCCATTTCAACACACCCTCTTCTACTATCACAACCACACATTTTATTACCACACATCTCTCTTACCCTTTCATTACTTACTCGATCAAACCACCTTACACCACATACTGTCTTCAAACACCTCATTTCCAAAACATCCACCCTCCTCCGCACGACCCTGTCTATAGCCCATGCTTCGCAAATATTCATATATATATATATATATATATATATATATATATATATATATATATATATATATATATATATATATATATATATATATATATATATATATATATATATATATATATATATATATATATATTTATTTATTTATTTATTTATTTTTTTTTTTTTTTGCTTTGTCGCTGTCTCCCGCGTTTGCGAGGTAGCGCAAGGAACAGACGAAAGAAATGGCCCAACCCACCCCCATACTCATGTATATACATACGTCCACACACGCAAATATACATACCTACACAGCTTTCCATGGTTTACCCCAGACGCTTCACATGCCTTGATTCAATCCACTGACAGCACGTCAACCCCGGTATACCACATCGCTCCAATTCACTCTATTCCTTGCCCTCCTTTCACCCTCCTGCATGTTCAGGCCCCGATCACACAAAATCTTTTTCACTCCATCTTTCCACCTCCAATTTGGTCTCCCTCTTCTCCTCGTTCCCTCCACCTCCGACACGTATATCCTCTTGGTCAATCTTTCCTCACTCATTCTCTCCATGTGACCAAACCATTTCAAAACACCCTCTTCTGCTCTCTCAACCACGCTCTTTTTATTTCCACACATCTCTCTTACCCTTACGTTACTCACTCGATCAAACCACCTCACACCACACATTGTCCTCAAACATCTCATTTCCAGCACATCCATCCTCCAGCGCACAACTCTATCCATAGTCCACGCCTCGCAACCATACAACATTGTTGGAACCACTATTCCTTCAAACATACCCATTTTTGCTTTCGAGATAATGTTCTCGACTTCCACACATTCTTCAAGGCTCCCAGAATTTTCGCCCCCTCCCCCACCCTATGATCCACTTCCGCTTCCATGGTTCCATCCGCTGCCAGATCCACTCCCAGATATCTAAAACACTTCACTTCCTCCAGTTTTTCTCCATTCAAACTCACCTCCCAATTGACTTGACCCTCAACCCTACTGTACCTAATAACCTTGCTCTTATTCACATTTACTCTTAACTTTCTTCTTTCACACACTTTACCAAACTCAGTCACCAGCTTCTGCAGTTTCTCACATGAATCAGCCACCAGCGCTGTATCATCAGCGAACAACAACTGACTCACTTCCCAAGCTCTCTCATCCCCAACAGACTTCATACTTGCCCCTCTTTCCAAAACTCTTGCATTCACCTCCCTAACAACCCTATCCATAAGCAAATTAAACAACCATGGAGACATCACACACCCCTGCCGCAAACCTACATTCACTGAGAACCAATCACTTTCCTCTCTTCCTACACGTACACATGCCTTACATCCTCGATAAAAACTTTTCACTGCTTCTAACAACTTGCCTCCCACACCATATATTCTTAATACCTTCCACAGAGCATCTCTATCAACTCTATCATATGCCTTCTCCAGATCCATAAATGCTACATACAAATCCATTTGCTTTTCTAAGTATTTCTCACATACATTCTTCAAAGCAAACACCTGATCCACACATCCTCTACCACTTCTGAAACCACACTGCTATTCCCCAATCTGATGCTCTGTACATGCCTTCACCCTCTCAATCAATACCCTCCCATATGATTTACCAGGAATACTCAACAAACTTATACCTCTGTAATTTGAGCACTCACTCTTATCCCCTTTGCCTTTGTACAATGGCACTATGCACGCATTCCGCCAATTCTCAGGCACCTCACCATGAGTCATACATACATTAAATAACCTTACCAACCAGTCAATAATACAGTCACCCCCTTTTTTAATAAATTCCACTGCAATACCATCCAAACCTGCTGCCTTGCCGGCTTTCATCTTCCGCAAAGCTTTCACTACCTCTTCTCTGTTTACCAAATCATTTTCCCTAACCCTCTCACTTTGCACACCACCTCGACCAAAACACCCTATATCTGCCACTCTATCATCAAACACATTCAACAAACCTTCAAAATACTCACTCCATCTCCTTCTCACATCACCACTACTTGTTATCACCTCCCCATTTGCGCCCTTCACTGAAGTTCCCATTTGCTCCCTTGTCTTACGCACTTTATTTACCTCCTTCCAGAACATCTTTTTATTCTCTCTAAAATTTAATGATACTCTCTCACCCCAACTCTCATTTGCCCTTTTTTCACCTCTTGCACCTTTCTCTTGACCTCCTGTCTCTTTCTTTTATACATCTCCCACTCAATTGCATTTTTTCCCTGCAAAAATCGTCCAAATGCCTCTCTCTTCTCTTTCACTAATACTCTTACTTCTTCATCCCACCACTCACTACCCTTTCTAATCAACCCACCTCCCACTCTTCTCATGCCACAAGCATCTTTTGCGCAACATATATATATATATATATATATATATATATATATATATATATATATATATATATATATATATATATATATATATATATATTTCTCCCCTAAAGGAGACTAAAGGGGACGGGAGCGGGCGGCTAGAAACCCTCCCCTCCTTGTATTTTAACTTTCTAAAAGGGGAAACAGAAGAAGGAGTCACGCGAGGAGTGCTCATCTTCCTCGATGGCTCAGATTGGGGTGACTAAATGTGTGTGGATGAAACCAAGATGAGAAAAAAGGAGAGATAGGTAGTATGTTTGAGGAAAGGAACCTGGATGTTTTGGCTCTGAGTGAAACGAAGCTAAAGGGTAAAGGGGAAGAGCAGTTTGGGAATGTCTTGGGAGTAAAGTCAGGGGTTAGTGAGAGGACAAGAGCAAAGGAAGGAGTAGCACTACTCCTGAATCAGGAGTTGTGGGAGTATGTGATAGAGTGTAAGGAAGTAAATTCTAGATTGATATGGGTAAAACTGAAAGTGGATGGAGAGAGATGGGTGATTATTGGTGCATATGCACCTGGGCATGAGAAGAAAGATCATGAGAGGCAAGTGTTTTGGGAGCAGCTGAATGAGTGTGTTAGTGGTTTTGATGCACAAGACCGGGTTATAGTGATGGGTGATTTGAAGGCAAAGGTGAGTAATGTGGCAGTTGAGGGAATAATTGGTATACATGGAGTGTTCAGTGTTGTAAATGGAAATGGTGAAGAGCTTGTAGATTTATGTGCTGAAAAAGGACTGGTGATTGGGAATGCCTGGTTTAAAAAGCGAGATATACATAAGTATACGTACGTAAGTAGGAGAGATGGCCAGAGAGCGTTATTGGATTACGTGTTAATTGATAGACGCACGAAAGAGAGACTTTTGGATGTTAATGTGCTGAGAGGTGCAACTGGAGGGATGTCTGATCATTATCTTGTGGAGGCGAAGGGGAAGATTTGTATGGGAATTCAGAAAAGAAGAGATAATGTTGGGGTGAAGAGGGTGGTAAGAGTAAGTGAGCTTGGGAAGGAGACTTGTGTGAGGAAGTACCAGGAGAGACTGAGTACAGAATGGAAGAAGGTGAGAACAAAGGAGGTAAGGGGAGTGTGGGAGTAATGGGATGTATTTAGGGAAGCAGTGATGGCTTGCGCAAAAGTTGCTTGTGGCATGAGAAGCGTGGGAGGTGGGTTTATTAGAAAGGGTAGTGAATGGTGGGATGAAGAAGTAAGATTATTAGTGAAAGAGAAGAGAGGCATTTGGACGACTTTTGTAGAGAAAAAATGTAAATGAGTGGGAGATGTTCAAAAGAAAGAGGCAGGAGGTCAAGAGAAAGGTGCAAGAGGTGAAAAAGAGGGCAAATGAGAGTTAGGGTGAGAGAGTATCATTAAATTTTAGGGAGAATAAAATGATGTTCTGGAAGGAGGTAAATAAAGTGCGTAAGACAAGGGAGCAAATGGGAACTTCAGTGAAGGGGGCTTATCGGGAGGTGATAGCAAGTAGTGGTGATGTGAGAAGGAGATGGAGTGAGTATTTTGAAGGTTCTTTGAATGTGTTTGATGATAGAGTGGCAGATATAGTGTGTTTCGGTCGAGATGGTGTACAGAGTGAGAGGGTTAAGGAAAATGATTTGGTAAAGAGAGAAGAGGTAGCAAAAGCTTTGCGAATGATGAAAGCCGGCAAGGCAGTAGGTTTGGTTGGTATTGCAGTGGAATTTATTAAAAAAGGGGGTGACTGTATTATTGACAGGTTGGTAAGATTATTCAATGTATGTATGATTCATGGTGAGGTGCCTAAGGATTGGGGGAATGCTTGCATAGTGCCATTGTACAAAGGCAAAGGGGATAAGAGTGCTCAAATTACAGAGGTATAAGTTTGTTGAGTATTCCTGGTAAATTATATGGGAGGGTATTGATTGAGAGGGTGAAGGTATGTACAGAGCATCAGATTGGGGAAGAGCAGTGTGGTTTTAGAAGTGGTAGAGGATGTTTGGATCAGGTGTTTGCTTTGAAGAATGTATTTGAGAAATACTTAGAAAAGCAAATGGATTTGTATGTAGCATTTATGGATCTGGAGAAGGCATATGAGAGAGTTGATAGAGATGCTCTGTGGAAGGTTTTAGGAATATATGGTGTGGGAGGCAAGTTGTTAGAAGCAGTGAAAAGTTTTTATCGTGGATGTAAGGCATGTGTACGTGTAGGAAGAGAGGAAAGTGATTGGTTTCTCAGTGAATGTAGGTTTACGGCAGGGGTGTGATGTCATGGTTGTTTAATTTGTTTATGGATGGGATTGTTAGGGAGGTGAATGCAAGGTGACTGAGTTTGGTAAAGTGTGTGAAAGAAGAAAGGTAAGAGTAAATGTGAATAAGAGCAAAGTTATTAGGTACAGTAGGGTTGAGGGTCAAGTCAATTGGGAGGTAAGTTTGAATGGAGAAAAACTGGAGGAAGTAAAGTGTTTTAGACATCTGGGAGTGGATCTGGCAGCGGATGGAACCATGGAAGCGGAAGTGGATCATAGGGTGGGGGAGGGGGCGAAAATTCTGGGAACCATGAAGAATGTTTGGAAGTCGAGAACATTATCTCGGAAAGCAAAAATGGGTATGTTTGAAGGAATAGTGGTTCCAACAATGTTGTATGGTTGCGAGGCGTGGGCTATGGATAGAGTTGTGCGCAGGAGGGTGGATGTGCTGGAAATGAGATGTTTGAGGCCAATATGTGGTGTGAGGTGGTTTGATCAAGTAAGTAATGTAAGGGTGAGAGAGATGTGTGGAAATAAAAAGAGTGTCGTTGAGAGAGCAGAAGAGGGTGTTTTGAAATGGTTTGGTCACATGGAGAGAATGAGTGGGGAAAGATTGACCAAGAGGATGTATGTGTCAGAGGTGGAGGGAACGAGGAGAAGTGGGAGACCAAATTGGAGGTGGAAAGATGGAGTGAAAAAGATTTTGTGTGATCGGGGCCTGAACATGCAGGAGGGTGAAAAGCGTGCAAGGAATAGAGTGAATTGTAACGTTGTGGTATACCGGGGTCGACGTGCTGTCAGTGGATTGAATCAGGCTATGTGAAGCGTCTGCGGTAAACCATGGAAAGTTGTGTGGGGCCTGGATGTGGAAAGGGAGCTGTGGTTTCAGTGTATTATTACATGACAGCTAGAGACTGAGTGTGAACGAATGGGGCCTTTGTTGTCTTTTCCTAGCGCTACCTCGCACTCATGAGGGGGAAGGGGGATGTTATTCCATGTGTGGCGAGATGGCGATGGGAATAAATATAGGCAGATAGTATGAATTATGTACATGTGTATATATGTATATGTCTGTGTGTGTATTTATATGTGAGCTGTTTATATATTGAGATGTTTAGGTATGTATATTAGCGTGTGTGGACGTGTATGTATTTACATGTGAATGGGGATGGGTTGGGCCATTTCTTTCGTCTGCTTCGTTGCGCTACCTCGCTAACGAGGGAGACAGCGACAAAACAAATTAAAATGAAATTTAGTATATATATATATATATATATATATATATATATATATATATATATATATATATATATATATATATATATATACATATATATATATATATATATGTATATATATATATATGGTATTGCAGTGGAATTTATTAAAAAAGGGGGTGACTGTATTGTTGACTGGTTGGTAAGGTTATTTAATGTATGTATGACTCATGGTGAGGTGCCTGAGGATTGGCGGAATGCGTGCATAGTGCCATTGTACAAAGGCAAAGGGGATAAGAGTGAGTGCTCAAATTACAGAGGTATAAGTTAGTTGAGTATTCCTGGTAAATTATATGGGAGGGTATTGATTGAGAGGGTGAAGGCATGTACAGAGCATCAGATTGGGGAAGAGCAGTGTGGTTTCAGAAGTGGTAGAGGTTGTGTGGATCAGGTGTTTCCTTTGAAGAATGTATGTGAGAAATACTTAGAAAAGCAAATGGATTTGTATGTAGCATTTATGGATCTGGAGAAGGCATATGATAGAGTTGATAGAGATGCTCTGTGGAAGGTATTAAGAATATATGGTGTGGGAGGCAAGTTGTTAGAAGCAGTGAAAAGTTTTTATCGAGGATGTAAGGCATGTGTACGTGTAGGAAGAGAGGAAAGTGATTGGTTCTCAGTGAATGTAGGTTTGCGGCAGGGGTGTGTGATGTCTCCATGGTTGTTTAATTTGTTTATGGATGGGTTGTTAGGGAGGTAAATGCAAGAGTCTTGGAAAGAGGGGCAAGTATGAAGTCTGTTGGGGATGAGAGAGCTTGGGAAGTGAGTCAGTTGTTGTTCGCTGATGATACAGCGCTGGTGGCGGATTCATGTGAGAAACTGCAGAAGCTGGTGACTGAGTTTGGTAAAGTGTGTGAAGAAGAAAGTTAAGAGTAAATGTGAATAAGAGCAAGGTTATTAGGTACAGTAGGGTTGAGGGTCAAGTCAATTGGGAGGTGAGTTTGAATGGAGAAAAACTGGAGGAAGTGAAGTGTTTTAGATATCTGGGAGTGGATCTGTCAGCGGATGGAACCATGGAAGCGGAAGTGGATCATAGGGTGGGGGAGGGGGCGAAAATTCTGGGAGCCTTGAAGAATGTGTGGAAGTCGAGAACATTATCTCGAAAGCAAAAATGGGTATGTTTGAAGGAATAGTGGTTCCAACAATGTTGTATGGTTGCGAGGCGTGGGCTATGGATAGAGTTGTGCGCAGGAGGGTGGATGTGCTGGAAATGAGATGTTTGAGGACAATGTGTGGTGTGAGGTGGTTTGATCGAGTAAGTAACGTAAGGGTAAGAGAGATGTGTGGAAATAAAAAGAGCGTGGTTGAGAGAGCAGAAGAGGGTGTTTTGAAATGGTTTGGGCACATGGAGAGAATGAGTGAGGAAAGATTGACCAAGAGGATATATGTGTCGGAGGTGGAGGGAACGAGGAGAAGAGGGAGACCAAATTGGAGGTGGAAAGATGGAGTGAAAAAGATTTTGTGTGATCGGGGCCTGAACATGCAGGAGGGTGAAAGGAGGGCAAGGAATAGAGTGAATTGGATCGATGTGGTATACCGGGGTTGACGTGTGGACGTGTGTGTGTATACATTTGTGTATGGGGGTGGGTTGGGCCATTTCTTTCGTCTGTTTCCTTGCGCTACCTCGCAAACGCGGGAGACAGCGACAAAGCAAAATAAATAAGTAAAAATAAATATATATATATATATATATATCCTTTATAATATCTGTTGCCCAAAAACCCAATACATTTGTATGCTGACTCGTGCAATTCACTCCTCAACCCAAGTGTCAGTTACTTGTATGTTTTTACTGCCAGTATTGATTACGTCTCTGATATGTGCGTCAACATGCAGGCGCTGGGACATTACTCTGCTGCACCTCATACTGATAACTTGTCCTTCCCGGACTCGGCAGCTTAACCTCACCGCAACTGTAAGACATGAAATTATTTCTACTGTAGTCTTAAAGACGTGAGATTCGTGATAACATTAAGTTTGTTGAGAGAATCCAATGCTGTATCGATAACACCATACTATCCATACGAGTAGCTTACTATATATAACTGACTTGATCATGAAACAAACTCTGAATGGTTCAAAACCACGATTCTGTACTTGATTGTAAGAACATATAAACTTACTGTTTCCTGCATTCTTACTGTATATATAATGGTAAATGTAGCTAAAGTTTTGAGTTCTCTCAACGCTATTTATAACATATGTTTCTTCCTTTATATTGACAGCATCAAAACATGATCTGAGAACATGAAAATATATTTGTTATTGAAGATATGATAACAAAGTTATCGTGGTTGTTTGCCATATTACAAAGGTGTTGTGATTATCTCATCATAGTACTGCAGATACTTGTACATGTTGTACTAAACTTCAAGTACATTTGTTTTAACCCGCTGTGTAATAACAGGTACAATATCCAAGGTATCTCAACGTCAGAAATAAATGAATAAGGATCTAGACACACACACACACACACACACACACACACACACACACACACACACACACACACACACACACACACACACACACATACACACACATGGTATACTGATGACCATAAATGTTATAAATTGTATAGTTGTAAATCATAGTGTGTCTCAAGGAAGCTAAATTCACATGATCTTAATGTATCCTTATGATATATGGAGCTAGATAATGGGTGAAGCCGTTTTTACAGAACAATAGCGTAACGGTTAGCGTTCCTGACCACGACGCATTCACGGGCAGCCCAAGGTCGAGTGCATAAGTTAGAATCCTGGCTATGGCATTTAGTTCAAAGTCAACCCAGCTGTTCATCCACCCTTAGGAGTTGGTTGATAGAATGGGTACCTGGTTCAGGAAGTGAGTCACAGGGTGGAGGAGGGAGCGAGTGTTCTAGGAGCGTCGAAGAAAGTGTGGAAGAGCAAAAATGGGTATGTTTGAAGGAATAGTGGTTCCAACAATATTATATCGTCGCGAGGCGTGGGCTGTACGGAGGAGGGTGGATCTGTTAGAAATGAAATGCTTGAGGACAATATGTGGTGTGAGGTGGTTTGATCGAGTAAGTAATGAAAGGGTAAGAGAGATGTGTGGTAATCAAAAGTGTGTGATTGAGAGAGCAGAAGAGGGTGTGTTGAAATGGTTTGGTCACATGGAGAGAGTGAATGAGAAAGATTGACAAAGAGGATATATGTGTCAGAGGTGGAGGGAACGAGAAGTGGGAGACCAAATTGGAGGTGGAAGGATGGAGTGAAAATTTTTTTGAGCGATCGGGGCCTTTACATACAGGAGGGTGAAAGGCGTGCAAGGAATAGAGTGAATTGGACGATGTGATATACCGGGGTGGATGTGCTGTCAATGGATTGAACCAGGGCATATGAAGCGTCAGGGATAAACCATGGAAAATTTTGTGGGGCCTGGATGTGGCAAGGGAGCTAGAGAATGAGTGTGAACGAATGTGGCCTTTTTCGTCATTTCCTAGCTCTACCTCGGGAGGGGGGGGGGTTATGTGTGGCTGGGTGGTGACGAGAATGGATGAAGGCTGCAAGTATGAATACGTACCTGTGTATATATGTGTATACATATGTACATGTATGTATACGTTGAAATGTGTAGGTATGTATATTGGTGTATGTGGGCTATTATGTATATACATGTGTATGTGGGTGGGTTTGGCCATTCTTTCATCTGTTTCCCTGCGCTCCCTCGATAACGCGGGAGACAGCAATTAAGTATAATAAAAAAATGATATATAGTTTGAATGCAAAGGGGAGTAATGTGGCATTTGAGGGTATAACTTGTGTACATGGGGCGTTCAGTGTTGTAAAAGGAAATGGTGAAGAGCTTGTAGATTTCTGTGCTGAAAAAGGACTGGTGATAGGGAATACCTAGTTTAAAAAGAGAGACATACATAAGTATACGTATGTAAATAGGAGAGATGGCCAGAGAACGTTGTTAGATTACTTATTAATTGATAGGCGCGTGGAAGAGAGACTTTTGGATGTTAATGTGCTGAGAGGTGCAACTGGGGGATATCTGATCATTATCTTGTAAAGGCTAAGGTGAAGATTTATAGAGGTTTTCAGAAAAAAAGATAGAATGTTGGGGTGAAGAGAGTGGTAAGAGTAAGTGAGCTTGGAAAGGGGACTTGTGTGAGAAAGTACCAGTAGAGATTGAGTGCAGAATAGAAAAAGGTGAGAGCAAATGACGTAAGGGGAGTGGGGGAGGAATGGGATGTATTTAGGGAAGCAGTGATGGCTTGCGAAAAAACGCTTCTAGCATGAGAAAGGTGGGAGATGTTCAGATTAGAAAAGGTAGTGAGTGGTGGGATTAAGAAGTAGAATTGTTAGTGAAAGAGAAAAGAGAGGCGTTTGGACGATTTTTGCAGGGAAGTAGTGCGAATGACTGGGAGATGCATTAAAGAAAGAGGCAAGAGGTCAAGAGAAAGGTGCGAGAAGTGAAAAAAGAGGGCAAATGAGAGTTGGAGTGAGTGAGTATCATTAGATTCTAGGGAGAATGAAAGGATGTTTTCGAAGGAGGTAAACGAAGTGAGTAAGATAAGAGAACAAATGGGAAGATCGATGAAGGGGGCTAATGGGGAGGTAATAACAGGAAGTGGTGAAATGAGAGGGAGATGAAGTGAGTATTTTGCAGGTTTGTTGAATGTGTTTCATGATAGAGTGCAGATATAGGGTGTTTTGGTCGAGGTGGTGTGCGAATTGAGAGGGTCAGGGAGAATGGTGTGGTATACAGAAAAGAGATAGTGAAAACTTTGCGGTTTGGATGGTGTTACAGTGGAATTTATCAAAAAAAGGGGGTGACTGTGTTGTTGACTGGTTGGTGAGGATATTCAATGTATGTATGGTTCATGGTGAAGTGCCTGAGAATTGGCGGAATGCATGCATAGTGCCGCTGTACATAGGCAAAGGGGATAAAGGTGACTGTTAGAATTATAAGTTTGTTGAGTATTACGGGAAAATTATACGGGAAAGTATTGATTGAGAGGGTAAAGGCATGTACAGAGTATCAGCTTGGGGAAGAGCAGTGTGGTTTCAGAAGTGGTAGAGGATGTGTGGATCAGGTGTTTGCTTTGAAGAATGTATGTGAGAAATACTTAGAAAAACGGATGTATTTATATGTAGCATTTATGGACCTTCAGAAGGCATATAAGTTGAATAGAGATGCTCTGTGGAAGGTATTTAGAGTATATGGTTTGGGAGGTAAGTTGTAGAACCAGTGAAAAGTTTTTATCAAGGATGTAAGGCATGTGTACGAGTAGGAAGACAGGAAAATGATTCGTTCCCAGTGAATATCGATTTACGGCAGGGGAGTGTGATGTCTCCATGGTTCTTCAGTTTGTTTATGGATGGGTTTTATTAGGGAAGTGAATGCAAGAGCTTTGGAGAGAAGGGCCGGTGTGCAGTCTGTTGTGGATGAGAGGGCTTGGGATGTGAGTCAGTTGTTGTTCGCTAATGATAGATCGCTGGTGGCTGATTTGGGTGAGAAACTGCAGAAGTTGGTGACTGAGTTTGGTAAAGTGTGTGAAAGAAGAAAGCTAAGAGTGAATATAAGTATATATATATATATATATATAAATATATATATATATATATATATATATATATATATATATATATATATATATATATATATATATATATATATGTATATATATATATATATACTTATATTCACTCTTAGCTTTCTTCTTTCACACACTTTACCAAAGTCAGCCACCAACTTCTGCAGTATGTATGTGAGAAATACTTAGAAAAGCAAATGGATTTGTATGTAGCATTTATGGATCTGGAGAAGGCATATGATAGAGTTGATGGAGATGCTCTGTGGAAGGTATTAAGAATATATGGTGTGGGAGGCAAGTTGTTAGAACCAGTGAAAAGTTTTTATCGAGGATGTAAGGCATGTGTACGTGTAGGAAGAGAGGAAAGTGATTGGTTCTCTGTGAATGTAGGTTTGCGGCAGGGGTGTGTGATGTCTCCATGGTTGTTTAATTTGTATATGGATGGGGTTGTTAGGGAGGTGAATGCAAGAGTTTTGGAAAGAGGGGCAAGTATGAAGTCTGTTGGGGATGAGAGAGCTTGGGAAGTGAGTCAGTTGTTGTTCGCTGATGATACAGCGCTGTGGCTGATTCATGTGAGAAACTGCAGAAGCTGGTGACTGAGTTTGGTAAAGTGTGTGAAAGAAGAAAGTTAAGAGTAAATGTGAATAAGAGCAAGGTAATTAGGTACAGTAGGGTTGAGGGTCAAGTCAATTGGGAGGTAAGTTTGAATGGAGAAAAACTGGAGGAAGTAAAGTGTTTTAGATATCTGGGAGTGGATCTGGCAGCGGATGGAACCATATAAGCGGAAGTGGATCATAGGGTGGGGGAGGGGGCGAAAATTCTGGGAGCCTTGAAGAATGTGTGGAAGTCGAGAACATTATCTCGGAAAGCAAAAATGGCTATGTTTGAAGGAATAGTGGTTCCAACAATGTTGTATGGTTGCGAGGCGTGGGCTATGGATAGAGTTGTGCGCAGGAGGATGGATGTGCTGGAAATGAGATGTTTGAGGACAATATGTGGTGTGAGGTGGTTTGATCGAGTAAGTAGCGTAAGGGTAAGAGAGATGTGTGGAAATAAAAAGAGCGTGGTTGAGAGAGCAGAAGAGGGTGTTTTGAAATGGTTTGGGCACATGGAGAGAATGAGTGGGAAAAGATTGACCAAGAGGATATATGTGTCGGAGGTGGATGGAACGAGGAGAAGTGGGAGACCAAATTGGAGGTGGAAAGATGGAATGAAAAAGAATTTGTGTGATCGGGGCCTAAACATGCAGGAGGGTGAAAGGAGGGCAAGGAATAGAGTGAATTGGATCGATGTGGTATACCGGGGTTGACGTGCTGTCAGTGGATTGAATCAAGGCATGTGAAGCGTCTGGGGTAAACCATGGAAAGCAGTGTAGGTATGTATATTTGCGTGTGTGGACGTATGTATATACATGTGTATGGGGGTGGGTTGGGCCATTTCTTTCGTCTGTTTCCTTGCGCTACCTCGCAAACGCGGGACACAGCGACAAAGCAAAAAAAAAAAAAGAAAAAATTTATATATATATATATATATATATATATATATATATATATATATATATATATATATATATATAGATAGATAGATAGATAGATAGATAGATATTTTTTTTTATATATTCGCCATTTCCCGCATTAGCGAGGTAGCGTTGAGAACAGATTACTGGGCCTTTGAGGGAATATCCTCACCTGGCCCCCTTCACTGTTCCCTCTTTTGGAAAATTAAAAAAAAAGCGAGAGGGGGGACTTCCAGCCACCCGCTCCCTCCCCTTTTAGTCGCCTTCTACGACATGCAAGAAATACGTGGGAAGTATTCTTTCTCCCCTATACCCAGGGATATATATATATATATATATATATATATATATATATATATATATATATATATATATATATATATATATATATCCCCCAGGTATACCGGGGTCGACGTGCTGTCAATGGATTGAACCAGGGCATGTGAAGCGTCTGGGGTAAACCATACAAAGTGTGTGGGGCCTGGATGTGGAGAGGGAGCTGTGGTTTCGGTGCATTATTACATGACAGCTAGAGACTGAGTGTGAACGAATGGGGCCTTTGGTGTTTTTCCTAGCGCTACCTCGCACACATGAGGGGGGAGGGTGTTGTTAGTCCATGTGTGGCGAGGTGGCGATGGGAACAAATAAAGGCAGACAGTATGAATTATTTACATGTGTATATAGGTATATGTCTTGTGTGTGTGTATATATATGTGTACATTGAGATGTATAGGTATGTATATTGTACATGGGTGGACATGTATGTATATAGATGTGTATGTGGGCGGGTTGGGCCATTCTTTCGTCTGTTTCCTTGCGCTACCTCGCTAACGCGGGAGACAGCGACAAAGCAAAATAAATAAAAATAAAATATATATATATATATATATATATATATATATATATATATATATATATATATATATATATATATATATATATATATATATTATCCCTGGGGATAGGGGATTAAGAATACTTCCCACGTATTCCCTGCGTGTCGTAGAAGGCGACTAAAAGGGAAGGGAGCGGGGGGCTGGAAATCCTCCCCTCTCGTTTTTCTTTTTAATTTTCCAAAAGAAGGAACAGAGGGGGCCAGGTGAGAATATTCCAAAAAAGGCCCAGTCCTCTGTTCTTAACGCTACCTCGCTAACGCGGGAAATGGCGAATAGTTTAAAAAAAAAAAATATATATATACATATACTCCTGAAACAGGAGTTGTGGGAGTATGTGATAGAGTGTAAGAAAGTAAATTCTCGATTAATATGGGTAAAACTGATAGTTGATGGAGAGAGGTGGGTGATTATTGGTGCATATGCACCTGGGCATGAGAAGAAAGATCAAGAGAGGCAAGTGTTTTGGGAGCAGCTGAATGAGTGTGTTAGTGGTTTTGATGCACGAGACCGGGTTATAGTGATGGGTGATTTGAATGCAAAGGTGAGTAATGTGGCAGTTGAGGGAATAATTGGTATACATGGGGTGTTCAGTGTTGTAAATGGAAATGGTGAAGAGCTTGTAGATTTATGTGCTGAAAAAGGACTGATGATTGGGAATACCTGGTTTAAAAAGCGAGATATACATAAGTATACTTATGTAAGTAGGAGAGATGGCCAGAGAGCGTTATTGGATTACGTGTTAATTGACAGGCGTGCGAAAGAGAGACTTTTGGATGTTAATGTGCTGAGAGGTGCAACTGGAGGGATGTCTGATCATTATCTTGTGGAGGCTAAGGTGAAGATTTGTATGGGTTTTCAGAGAAGAAGAGTGAATGTTGGGGTGAAGAGGGTGGTGAGAGTAAGTGAGCTTGAGAAGGAGACCTGTGTGAGGAAGTACCAGGAGAGACTGAGTACAGAATGGAAAAAGGTGAGAACAATGGAAGCAAGGGGAGTGGGGGAGGAATGGGATGTATTTAGGGAATCAGTGATGGATTGCGCAAAAGATGCTTGTGGCATGAGAAGAGTGGGAGGTGGGTTGATTAGAAAGGGTAGTGAGTGGTGGGATGAAGAAGTAAGAGTATTAGTGAAAGAGAAGAGAGAGGAATTTGGACGATTTTTGCAGGGAAAAAATGCAATTGAGTGGGAGATGTATAAAAGAAAGAGACAGGAGGTCAAGAGAAAGGTGCAAGAGGTGAAAAGAAGGGCAAATGAGAGTTGGGGTGAGAGAGTATCATTAAATTTTAGGGAGAATAAAAAGATGTTCTGGAAGGAGGTAAATAAAGTGCGTAAGACAAGGGAGCAAATGGGAACTTCAGTGAAGGGCGCAAATGGGGAGGTGATAACAAGTAGTGGTGATGTGAGAAGGAGATGGAGTGAGTATTTTGAAGGTTTGTTGAATGTGTTTGATGATAGAGTGGCAGATATAGGGTGTTTTGGTCGAGGTGGTGTGCAAAGTGAGAGGGTTAGGGAAAATGATTTGGTAAACAGAGAAGAGGTAGTGAAAGCTTTGCGGAAGATGAAAGCCGGCAAGGCAGCAGGTTTGGATGGTATTGCAGTGGAATTTATTAAAAAAGGGGGTGACTGTATTGTTGACTGGTTGGTAAGGTTATTTAATGTATGTATGACTCATGGTGAGGTGCCTGAGGATTGGCGGAATGCGTGCATAGTGCCATTGTACAAAGGCAAAGGGGATAAGAGTGAGTGCTCAAATTACAGAGGTATAAGTTTGTTGAGTATTCCTGGTAAATTATATGGGAGGGTATTGACTGAGAGGGTGAAGGCATGTACAGAGCATCAGATTGGGGAAGAGCAGTGTGGTTTCAGAAGTGGTAGAGGATGTGTGGATCAGGTGTTTGCTTTGAAGAATGTATGTGAGAAATACTTAGAAAAGCAAATGGATTTGTATGTAGCATTTATGGATCTGGAGAAGGCATATGATAGAGTTGATAGAGATGCTCTGTGGAAGGTATTAAGAATATATGTTGTGGGAGGCAAGTTGTTAGAAGCAGTGAAAAGTTTTTATCGAGGATGTAAGGCATGTGTACGTGTAGGAAGAGAGGAAAGTGATTGGTTCTCAGTGAATGTAGGTTTGCGGCAGGGGTGTGTGATGTCTCCATGGTTGTTTAATTTGTTTATGGATGGGGTTGTTAGGGAGGTAAATGCAAGAGTTTTGGAAAGAGGGGCAAGTATGAAGTCTGTTGGGGATGAGAGAGCTTGGGAAGTGAGTCAGTTGTTGTTCGCTGATGATACAGCGCTGGTGGCTGATTCATGTGAGAAACTGCAGAAGCTGGTGACTGAGTTTGGTAAAGTGTGTGGAAGAAGAAAGTTAAGAGTAAATGTGAATAAGAGCAAGGTAATTAGGTACAGTAGGATTAAGGGTCAAGTCAATTGGGAGGTGAGTTTGAATGGAGAAAAACTGGAGGAAGTGAAGTGTTTTAGATATCTGGGAGTGGATCTGGCAGCGGATGGAACCATGGAAGCGGAAGTGGATCATAGGGTGGGGGAGGGGGCGAAAATTCTGGGGGCGTTGAAGAATATGTGGAAGTAGAGAACATTATCTCCGAAAGCAAAAATGGGTATATTTGAAGGAATAGTGGCTCCAACAATGTTGTATGGTTGCGAGGCGTGGGCTATGGATAGAGTTGTGCGCAGGAGGATGGATGTGCTGGAAATGAGATGTTTGAGGACAATGTGTGGTGTGAGGTGGTTTGATCGAGTGAGTAACGTAAGGGTAAGAGAGATGTGTGGAACTAAAAAGAGCGTGGCTGAGAGAGCAGAAGAGGGTGTTTTGAAGTGGTTTGGGCACATGGAGAGGATGAGTGAGGAAAGATTGACCAAGAGGATATATGTGTCGGAGGTGGAGGGAGCAAGGAGAAGAGGGAGACCAAATTGGAGGTGGAAAGATGGAGTGAAAAAGATTTTGTGTGATCGGGGCCTGAACATGCAGGAGGGTGAAAGGAGGGCAAGGAATAGAGTGAATTGTATCGATGTGGTATACCGGGGTTGACGTGCTGTCAGTGGATTGAATCAAGGCATGTGAAGCGTCTGGGGTAAACCATGGAAAGCAGTGTAGGTATGTATATTTGCGTGTGTGGACGTATGTATATACATGTGTATGGGGGTGGGTTGGGCCATTTCTTTCGTCTGTTTCCTTGCGCTACCTCGCAAACGCGGGAGACAGCGACAAAGTATAAAAAAAAAAAAATATATATATATATATATATATATATATATATATATATATATATATATATATATTCATTTATCTTGCTTTGTCGCTGTCTCCCGCGTTTGCGAGGTAGCGCAAGGAAACAGACGAAAGAAAAGGCACAACCCACCCCCATACACAATGTACACACACACACGCATACACACGCAAATATACATACCTATACATTTCAATGTACACATATATACACACACACAGACACATACATATATACCCATGCACACAATTCACACTGTCTGCCCCTATTCATTCCAATCGCCACCTCGCCACACATGGAATACCATCCCCCTCCCCCCTCATGTGTGCGAGGTAGCACTAGGAAAAGACAAAAAAGGCCCCATTCGTTCACACTCAGTCTCCAGCTGTCAAGCAATAATACCCGAAATCATAGCTCCCTTTCCATATCCGGGCCCCAGAGAACTTTCCATGGTTTACCCCAGACGCTTCACATGCCCTGATTCAATCCACTGACAGCACGTCAACCCCGGTATACCACATCGATCCAATTCACTCTATTCCTTGCCCGCCTTTCACCCTCCTGCATGTTCAGGCCCCGATCACACAAAATCTTTTTCACTCCATCTTTCCACCTCCAATTTGGTTTCCCACTTCTCCTCGTTCCCTCCACCTCCGACACATATATCCTCTTGGTCAATCTTTCCTCACTCATTCTCTCCATGTGCCCAAACCATTTCAAAACCCCCTCTCCTGATCTCTCATCCACGCTCTTTTTATTTCCACACATCTTTCTTACCCTTACATAACTTACTCGATCAAACCACCTTACACCACACATTGTCCTCAAACATCTCATTTCCAGCACATCCACCCTCCTGCGCACAACTCTATCCATAGCCCACGCCTCGCAACTATACAACATTGTTGGAACCACTATTCCTTCAAACATACCCATTTTTGCTTTCCGAGATAATGTTCTCGACTTCCACACATTCTTCAAGGCTACCAGGATTTTCGCCCCCTCCCCCACCCTATGATTCACTTCCGCTTCCATGGTTCCATCCGCTGCCAGATCCACTCCCAGATATCTAAAACACTTTACTTCCTCCAGTTTTTCTCCATTCAAACTTACCTCCCAATTGACTTGACGCTCAACCCTACTCTACCTAATAACCTTGCTCTTATTCACATTTATTCTTAACTTCCTTCTTTCACACACTTTACCAAACTCAGTCACCAGCTTCTGCAGTTTCTCACATGAATCAGCCACCAGCGCTGTATCATCAGCGAACAACAACTGACTCACTTCCCAAGCTCTCTCATCCACAACAGACTTCATACTTGCCACTCTTTCCAAAACTCTTGCATTCACCTCCCTAACAACCCCATCCATAAACAAATTAAACAACCATGGAGACATCACACACCCCTGCCGCAAACCTACATTCACTGAGAACCAATCACTTTCCTCTCTTCCTACACGTACACATGCCTTACATCCTTGATAAAAACTTTTCACTGCTTCTAACAACTTGCCTCCTACACCATATATCCTTAATACCTTCCACAGAGCATCTCTATCAACTCAATCACATGCCTTCTCCAGATCCATAAATGCTACACACAAATCCATTTGCTTTTCTAAGTATTTCTCACATACATTCTTCAAAGCAAACACCTGATCTACACATCCTCTACCACTTCTGAAACCACACTGCTCTTCCCCAATCTGATGCTCTGTACATGTCTTGACCCTCTCAATCAATACCCTCCCATATAATTTACCAGGAATACTCAACAAACTTATACCTCTGTAATTTGAGCACTCACTCTTATCCCCTTTGCCTTTGTACAATGGCACTATGCACGCATTCCGCCAATCCTCAGTCACCTCACCATGAGTCATACATACATTAGATAACCTTACCGACCAGTCAACAGTACAGTCACCCCCTTTTTTAATAAATTCCACTGCAATACCATCCAAACCTGCTGCCTAGCCGGCTTTCATCTTCCACAAAGCTTTTACTACCTCTTCTCTGTTTACCAAATCATTTTCCCTAACCCTCTCACTTTGCACACCACCTCGACCAAAACACCCTATATCTGCCACTCTATCATCAAACACATTCAACAAACCTTCAAAATACTCACTCCATCTCCTCACATCACCACAACTTGTTATCACCTCCCCATTTGCGACCTTCACTGAAGTTCCCATTTGCTCCCTTGTCTTACGCACTTTATTTACCTCCTTCCAGAACATCTTTTTATTCTCCCTAAAATTTAATGATACTCTCTCACCCCATCACTCATTTGCCCTATTTTTCACCTCTTGCACCTTACTCTTGACCTCCTGTCTCTTTCTTTTATACATCTCCCACTCAATTGCATTTTTTCACTGCAAAAATCGTCCAAATGCCTCTCTCTTCTCTTTCACTAATAATCTTACTTCTTCATCCCACCAATCAGTACCATTTCTAATCAACCCACCTCCCTCTCTTCTCATGCCACAAGGATCTTTTGCCCAATCCATCACTGATTCCTTAAATACATCCCATTCCTCCCCCACTCCCCTCACTTCCATTGTTCGCACCTTTTTCCATTCTGTACTCAGTCTCTCCTGGTACTTCCTCACACAAGTCTCCTTCCGAAGCTCACTTACTCTCACCACCCTCTTCACCCCAACATTCACTCTTCTTTTCTGAAAACCCATACAAATCTTCACCTTAGCCTCCACAAGATAATGATCAGACATCCTCCAGTTGCACCTCTGAGCACATTAACATCTAAAAGTCTCTCTTTCGCGCGCCTCTCAATTAACACGTAATCCAATAACGATCTCTGGCCATCTCTCCTACTTACATACGTATACTTATGTATATCTCGCTTTTTAAACCATATATATATATATATATATATATATATATATGTATATATATATATATATATATATATATATATATATATATATATATATATATATATATATATATATATATATATATATATATATATATATATATATATATATATATATATATATATATATATATATATATATATATATATATATATATATATATATATATATATATATATATATATATATATATACTCCCGCGTTTGCGAGGTAGCGCAAGGAGACAGACGAAAGAAATGGCCCAACCCACCCCCATACATATGTATATACATACGTCCACACGTGCAAATATACATGCCTACACAGCTTTCCATGGTTTACCCCAGACGCTTCACATGCCCTGATTCAATCCACTGACAGCACGTCAACCCCGGTATACCACATCGATCCAATTCACTCTATTCCTTGCCCTCCTTTCACCCTCCTGAATGTTCAGGCCCCGATCACACAAAATCTTTTTCAATAAATCTTTCCACCTCCAATTTGGTCTCCCACTTCTCCTCGTTCCCTCCACCTCCGACACATATATCCTCTTGGTCAATCTTTCCTCACTCATTCTCTCCATGTGCCCAAACCATTTCAAAACAACCTCTTCTGCTCTCTCAACCACGCTCTTTTATTTCCACACATCTCTCTTACCCTTACGCTACTTACTCGATCAAACCACCTCACACCACACATTGTCCTCAAACATCTCATTTCCAGCACATCCACCCTCCTGCACACAACTCTATCCATAGCCCACGCCTCGCTACCATACAACATTGTTGGAACCACTATTTCTTCAAACTTACCCATTTTTGCTTTCCGAGATAATGTTCTCGACTTCCACACATTCTTCAAGGCTCTCAGGATTTTCGCCCCCTCCCCCACCCTATGATCCACTTCCGCTTCCATGGTTCCATCCGCTGCCAGATCCACTCCCAGATATCTAAAACACTTTACTTCCTCCAGTTTTTCTCCATTCAAACTTACCTCCCAATTGACCTGACCCTCAACCCTACTGTACCTAATAACCTTGCTCTTATTCACATTTACTCTTAACTTTCTTCTTTCACACACTTTACCAAACTCAGTCACCAGTTTCTGCAGTTTCTCACATGAATCAGCCACCAGCGCTGTATCATCAGCGAACAACAACTGACTCACTTCCCAAGCTCTCTCATCCCCAACAGACTTCATACTTGCCCCTCTTTCGAAAACTCTTGCATTCACCTCCCTAACAACCCCATCCATAAACAAATTAAACAACCATGGAGACATCACACACCCCTGGCGCAAACCTACATTCACTGAGAACCAATCACTTTCCTCTCTTCCTACACGTACACATGCCTTACATCCTCGATAAAAACTTTTCACTGGTTCTAACAACTTGCCTCCCACACCATATATTCTTAATACCTTCCACAGAGCATCTCTATCAACTCTATCATATGCCTCCTCTAGATCCATAAATGCTATATACAAATCTATTTGCTTTTCTAAGTATTTCTCACATACATTCTTCGAAGCAAACACCTGATCCACACATCCTCTACCACTTCTGAAACCACACTCCTCTTCCCCAATCTGATGCTCTGTACATGTCTTCACCCTCTCAATCAATACCCTCCCATATAATTTACCAGGAATACTCAACAAACTTATACCTCTGTAATTTGAGCACTCACTCTTATCCCCTTTGCCTTTGTATAATGGCACTATGCACGCATTCCGCCAATCCTCAGGCACCTCACCATGAGTCATACATATATATATATATATATATATATATATATATATATATATATATATATATATATATATATATATATATATATATATATATATATATATATATATATATATATATATATATATATATATATATATATATATATACATATATATATATATATATATATATATATATATATATATATATATATATATATATATATATATATATATATATATATATATATATATATATATATATATATATATATATATATATATATATATATATATATATATATATATATATATATATATATATATATATATATATATATATATATATATATATATATATATATATATATATATATATATATATATATATATATATATATATATATATATATATATATATATATATATATATATACATATATATATATATATATATGTATATATATCCAAATGCCTCTCTCTTCTCTTCCACTAATAATCTTACTTCTTCATCCCACAGAAGAAGGGTGTTTTGAAATGGTTTGGGCACATGGAGAGAATGAATGAGGAAAGATTGACCAAGAGAATATATGTGTCGGAGGTGGAGGGAACGAGGAGAAGTGGGAGACGAAATTGGAGGTGGAAAGATGGAGTGAAAAAGATTTTTTGTGATCGGGGCCTGAACATGGAGGAGGGTGAAAGGAGGGTAAGGAATAGAGTGAATTGGATCGATGTGTTATACCGGGGTTGACGTGCTGTCAGTGTATTGAATCAGGGCATGTGAAGCGTCTGGGGTAAACCATGGAAAGCTGTGTAGGTATGTATATTTGCGTGTGTGGACGTATGTATATACATGTTTATGGGGGTGGGTTGGGCCATTTCTTTCGTCTGTTTCCTTGCGCTACCTCGCAAACGCGGGAGACAGCGACAAATATATATATATATATATATATATATATATATATATATATATATATATATATATATATATATATATATATATATATATACATATTCATCCCTGGGGATAAGGGAGGAAGAATTCGTCCCAGGTATTCCCTGCGTGTCGTAGAGGCGGCTAAAAGAGGAGGGAGCGGAGGGCTGTAAATCCTGCCCTCCCGTTTTTACTTTTCCAAAAGAAGTAACAGAGAAGGGGGCCAATTGAGGATTATCTCTCAGTCTTCTGTTCTTAACACTATTTCTCTAGCGCGGGAAATGGCGAATGTGTATTAAATTAATCATATATATATATATATATATATATATATATATATATATATATATATATATATATATATATATATATATATATATATATATATATGTATATGTATATATATATATATGAAACTCAATCACCGCTTACCGCGTCAGCGAGGTAGCGCCAGGAATCATACAAAAAATGGTCCATCCAATCATATGCACTTATATATATATATATATATATATATATATATATATATATATATACATAAACGCGCATGCACGTACATATACGTGTATATACATATTCATATAATCATATACAAATATACATACATATACATGCATATACACAGACATATACATATACATATATGCACATATATGCTTGCCTTCATCCATTTCCGGCGCCATAGGAAACAGCATCGCTCCCCTTTGCCTCAGCGAGGCAATGCCAGGAAAACAGACAACAAAGGCCACATTTGTTCACACTCAGTCTCTAGCTGTCATGTATGATACACCGAAACCACAGCTCCCTTTCCACATCCAGGTCCCACAAAACTTTCCATGGTTTACCTCAGAGATCTCACATGCCCTGGTGCATCCTATTGACAGCACGTCGACCCCGGTATACCACATCGTTCTAATTCACTCTATTCTTTGTACGAATCTCACCCTGTTGTATGTTCAGGCCCCGATCACTAAAAATCTTTATCGCTCAATCCTTCCACCTCCAATTTCGTCTCCCGCTTCTTGTTCCCGCCACCTTTGACACATATATCCTCTTTGACAGTGTTTCTTCACTCATTCTTTCCATGTGTCTAAACTATTTCAACACACCCTCTTCTGCTTTCTCAGCAACAATATTCTTATTTCCATACATCTCTCTAACCCATTCATTACTTACTGGATTAAACCACCTCACACCGCATATTGTTCCCAAACATTTCATTTCCAAAACATGCACCGTCCTCCGTGCAACCCTATCTATACCCCAAGCTTCGCAACCATATAACATTGTTGGAACTACTAACCCTTTTTTAATTAATATAACTACAATACCCTCCAAACCCACTGCCTTGCGTACTATACCGCTACCTTATGATGATTAATCAGAAGAATCATTCACTGCTGGAGAGTGACAAGTGACGACCAGGCCTAATTTTTAACATATCAACAGTGTTGCTCTGAATGCTAGGTTCTTACAGTTTATTCCACGCATCGATAATGTCTTTGGTAAAGAAACATTTCGTGTAGTCCAAACTGATTCGTTAACCTCTAAGTTTTAATCCATTTTTCTCGTTATCACTAGTGCGACCATAAAGAAATTTTCTTTACGACATTGTTGAATCCTTTAAGTATTTCCAGACATTTTGTTAACTGCCTCTTGCTTAGAGAAAATGAATTCAGTTCTCTAGTCTGTCCTCGCATGGCTTATTATGTTTAGATGTTCATCTCTGCACAGCTTCCAGTTTAAGAATGTCTTCAAATGGGGTGGAAGGGGGATTATAACTGCACAGCATATTCGAACTGAGGTCTAATGAGATTTAAGTTCAGTGGCAATACCCAATCATTGCTTTTGTATACAATAATTCCTAGAATCCGATTTGCTTTCTTGACACTTTCGTTACAGTGTAGAAGAATTTGAAGTTGCTGGAGACAGTGATCATTAGATCCCTCACAGTTCATAATCGAATTTCTTGATGAGGTATCTTGCTTGTAACAACTGATATTTATTGACGTCAAATGGCTTTTGCTAATTTCTAGAGCACTCAACTATGATATCTAAATCTTCTTGTAATATCAGCCAATCTTTTTTGGTTGATATGGCGTTGTCGATCTTTGCGTCATTTGCAAATTTGGATACTAAGCTATTCAGCCCTAAATCAGCGTCATTAATTAAGATGATAAAGATATAGGCTCCAGGAGGGATCCCTGGAGGACCTCACTTGTAAAGTGTGACCACAGTGATGATTCATCATTCAGTACGACTCTGCTTCCTGCCACGTAACCAGGATTCTATCCAGTTTCTTATGCAACCAGTAATCGCCAGGGCCCGGAAATTTTGCATCAATCTATCGTGGGAAACTTTGCCGAATGCTCTTAAAAGTCCAGAAATATATCAATTGCTTTAGTCTAGTGGGTACTGAAGAGATTCTATAATTCTATGAGGTTTGTAATGCATGATCTGTGCCTTTTAAATTCATGTTTTGTGTTACGACGAAACTCCGTTATTCAGGGTAGGCTACGATGTTATCAGTAATACTCGAATCCAGAAATTTCCATAAAACTGACGTGAGGTTAATGTGAAGGTAATTGTCAGGCATTTCACGACTTCCCTTTTGAGTACAGGAGTAACATGCCAGTCTCCAGTCTTCCGGGACTATTCAGTCCTGGAGAGATTTATTGAAAACATAGGGTTAACGAACCGGCAATTTTGTTTCATGATCTTAATTACCCGTTGAGAATAACCATCAGGACTTAGAATTCTGTCAGCCTTCAACTGTGCTAGTATTTCAATAACTGAGAGAGAGAGAGAGAGAGAGAGAGAGAGAGAGAGAGAGAGAGAGAGAGAGAGAGAGAGAGAGAGAGAGAGAGAGAGAGAGAGAGAGAGAGAGAGAGAGAGAGAGAGAGAGAGAGAGAGAGAGAGAGAGAGAGATTAGCTAACGTAGATATATGTCAGCAGCTTTTCTGCTCCTAGTATCCCCCAGGTAAATCCTAGCTGTCACACGAACCAAGAGAGGGAAAAGATCTGTTCGGCAGCCATACGTCAGCAGGGTCGTCAGAGGTCATGGAGGCCTGACGTGATCAGCGGAGGTCATGGCATATCCTACATTGTGTGGGGTCGACGTCAGGAATAAGCTGACGTTGCTCCTGCCGCTACTTGGCTGCTACACACTGTTTCTCTTCTGTTTCCGTGAGTACCGCAGGTCAGCTGATACACCCTTCCTCACGTGAGTACCGCAGTATATATATATATATATATATATATATATATATATATATATATATATATATATATATATATATATATATATATATATATATATATATATATTAACTTTCTAAAAGGGAAAACAACAAGGAGTCACGCGGGGAGAGCTCATCCTCCTCGAAGGCTCAGATTGGGGTGTCTAAATGTGTGTGGATGTAACCAAGAAGAAAAAAAAGGAGAGATAGGTAGTATGTTTGAGGAAAGGAACCTGGGTGTTTTGGCTCTGAGTGAAATGAAGCTCAAGGGTAAAGGGGAAGAGTGGTTTGGGAATGTCTTGGGAGTAAAGTCAGGGGTTCGTGAGAGGACAAGAGCAAGGGAAGGAGTAGCACTACTCCTGAAACAGGAGTGGTGGGAGTATGTGATAGAGTGTAATAAAGTAAAATCTAGATTTATATCGGTAAAACTGAAAGTTGATGGAGAGAGATGGGTAATTATTGGTGCATATACACCTGGGCATGAGAAGAAAGATCATGAGAGGCAACTGTTTTGGGAGAAGCTGAATGAGTGCGTTAGTAGTTTTCATGCACGAGACCGGGCTATAGTGATGGGTGATTTGAATGCAAAGGTGAATAATGTGGCAATTGAGGTAATAATTGGTATACATGGGGTGCTCAGTGTTGTAAATGGAAATGGTGAAGAGCTTGTAGATTTATGTGCTGAAAAAGACTGGTGATTGGGAATACCTGGTTTAAAAAGAGAGATATACATAAGTATACGTAAGTAAATAGGAGAGATGGCCAGGGAGCGTTATTGGATTATGTATCAATTTATAGGTGCGCGAAAGAGAGACTTTTGGAGGTTAATGTGCTGAGAGGTGCAACTGGAGGGATGTCTGATTATTATCTTGTGGAGGCGGTGAAGATTTGTATGGGTTTTCAGAAAAGAAGAGAGAATGTTGGGGTGAAGAGAATGGTGAGAGTAAGTGAGCTTGGGAAGGAGACCTGTGTGAGGGAGTACTAGGAGAGACTGAATACAGAATGGAAAAAGGTGAGAACAAAGGAGGTAAGGAGAGTGCGGGAAGAATGGGATGTATTCAGGGAAGCAGTGATGGCTTGCGCAAAAGATGCTTATGGCATGAGAAGCGTGGGAGGTGGGCAGATTAGAAAGTGTAGTGAGTGGTGGGATGAAGAAATAAGATTATTAGTGAAAGAGAAGAGAGAGGCATTTGGACGATTTTTTCAGGGAAATAATTCAAAGGAGTGGGAGATGTATAAAAGAAAGAGGCAGGAGGTCAAAAGAAAGGTGCAAGAGGTGAAAAAGAGGGCAAATGAGTGATGGGGTGAGAGAGTATCATTAAATTTTAGGGAGAATAAAAAGATATTTGGAAGGAGGTAAATAAAGTGCGTAAGACAAGGAAATAAAAGGGAACTTCAGTGAAGGGGGCTAATGGGGAGGTGATAACGAGTTGTGATGTGAGAAGGAGATGGAGTGAGGATTTTGAGGGTTTGTTGAATGTGTTTGATGATAGAGTGGCAGATATAGGGTGTTTTGGTCGAGGTGGTGTGCAAAGTGAGAGGGTTAGGGAAAATGATGTGGTAAACAGAGAAGAGGTGGTAAAAGCATAGCGGAAGATAAAAGCCGGCAGGGCAGCGGGTTTGGATGGTATTGCAGTGAAGTTTATTAAAAAAGGAGGTGATTGCATTGTTGACTGGTTGGTAAGGTTATTTAATATATGTATGATTCATGGTGAGGTGCCTGAGGATTGGCGTAATGCTTGCATAGTGCCATTGTACAAAGGCAAAGGGGATAAGAGTGATTGCTCAAATTACAGAGGTATAAGTTTGTTGAGTATTCCTGGTAAATCATATGGGAGGGTATTGATTGAGAATGTGAAGGCATGTACAGAGCATCAGATTGGGGAAGAGCAATGTGGTTTCAGAAGTGGTAGAGGATGTGTGGATCAGGTGTTTGCTTTGAAGAATGTATGTGAGAAATACTTAGAAAAGCAAATGGATTAATGTGTAGCATTTATGGATCTGGAAAAGGCATATGATAGAGTTGATAGAAATGCTCTGTGGAAGGTATTAAGAATATATGGTGTGGGAGTCAAGTTGTTAGAAGCAGTGAAAAGTTTTTATCGAGGATGTAAGGCATGTGTACGTGCAGGAAGAGAGGAAAGTGATTGGTTCTCAGTAAATGTAGGTTTGCGGCAGGGGTGTGTGATGTCTTCATGGTTGTTTAATTTGTTTATGGGTGGGGTTGTTAGGGGGTGAATGCAAGAGTTTTGGAAAGAGGGGCAAGCATGCAGTCTGTTGTGGATGAGAGACCTTGGGAAGTGAGTCAGTTGTTGTTCGCTGATGATACAGCGCTAGTGGCTGATTCATGTGAAAAAATGCAGAAGCTGGTGACTGAGTTTGGTAAAGTGTGTGAAAGAAGAAAGTTGAGAGTAAATGCGAATAAGAGGAAGGTTATTATGTACAGTAGAGTTGAAAGTCAAGTCAATTGGGAAGTAAGTTTTAATGGAGAAAAACTGGAGGAAGTAAAGTGTTTTAGATATCTGGGAGTGGATTTGCAAGCGGATGGAACCATGGAAGCGTAAGTGAATCATAGGGTGGGGGAGGGGGCGAAAATTCTGAGAGTCTTGAAAAATATGTGGAAGTCGAGAACATTATCTCGGAAAGTAAAACAGAGTATGTTTGAAGGAATACTGGTCCCAACAATGTTATATGGTTGCTAGGCGTGGGCTATGGATAGAGTTGTGCGGAGGAGGGAGTATGTGCTGGAAATGAGATGTCATTTAATAATGCACCGAAACCACAGCTCCCTTTCCACATCTAGGCACCACAGAACTTTCCATGGTTTACCCCAGACGCTTCACATACCCTGGTTCAATCCATTGACAGCACCTCGACCCCGGTATACCACATCGTTCCAATTCACTCTACTCCTTGCACGCCTTTCACCCTCCTGCATGTTCAGGCCCCGATCACTCAAAATCTTTTTCACTCCATCTTTCCACCTACAATTTGGTCTCAAACTTCTCCTCGTTCCCTCCACTTCTGACACACATATCCTCTTGGTCAATCTTTCCTCACTCATTCTCTCCATGTGACCCAACCATTTCAAAACACCCTCTTCTGCTCTCTCAACAACACTCTTTTTATTTCCACACATCTCTCTTACCCTTACAATACTTACTCGATCAAACCACCACACACCATATATTGTCCTCAAACATCTCATTTCCAGCACATCCATCCTCCTGCGCACCGCTCTATCAATAGCCCATGCCTCGCACACATACAACATTGTTGAAACCACTATTCCTTCAAACATACCCAGTTTTGTTTTCCGAGATAATGTTCTCAACTTCCACACATTCTTCAAGGCTCCCAGAATTTTGCCCCCTCCCCCACCCTATGATTCACTTCCGCTTCCATGGTTCCATCTGCTGCCAGATCCACTCCCAGATATCTAAAACACTTTACACCCTCCAGTTTTTCTCCATTCAAACTTACCTCCCAATTGACTTGACCCTCAACCCTACTGTACCTAATAACCTTCCTCTTATTCACATTTACTCTTAACTTTCTTCTTTCACACACTTTACCAAACTCAGTCACCAGCTTCTGCAGTTTCTCACATGAATCAGCCACCAGCGCTGTATCATCAGCGAACAACTACTGACTCACTTCCCAAGGTCTCTCATCACCAACAGACTGCATACTTGCCCCTCTTTCCAAAACTCTTGCATTCACCTCCCTAACAACACCATCCATAAACAAATTAAACAGCCATGGAGATATCACACACCCCTGCCGCAAACCTACATTCACTGAGAAACAATCACTTTCCTCTCTTCCTACACGTACACATGCCTTACATCCTCAATAAAAACTTTTCACTGCTTCTAACAACTTGCCTCCCACACCATATATTCTTAATACCTTCCACAGAGCATCTTTATCAACTCTATCATATGCCTTCTCCAGATCCATAAATGCTACATACAAATCCATTTGCTTTTCTAAGTATTTCTCACATACATTCTTCAAAGCAAACACCAGATCCACACATCCTCTACCACTTCTGAAACCACACTGCTCTTCCCCAATCTGATGCTCTGTGCATGCCTTCACCCTCTCAATCAATACTCTCCCATATAATTTACCAGGAATACTCAACAAACGTATACCTCTGTAATCTGAGCACTCACTCTTATCCCCTTTGCCTTTGTACAATGGCACTATGCACGCATTCCGCCAATCCTCAGGCACCTCACCATGAATCATACATACATTAAATAACCTTACCAACCAGTCAAGAAAACAGTCACCCCCCTTTTTTTTTATAAATTCCACTGCAATACCATCTAAACCTACTGCCTTGCCGACTTTCATCTTCCGCAAAGCTTTTACTACCTCTTCTCTGTTTACCAAATCATTTTCCCTAACCCTGTATCTTTCCACACCACCTCGACCAAAACATCCTAAATCTGCCACTCTATCATCAAACACATTCAACAAGCCTTCAAAATACTCACTCCATCTCCTTCTCACATCACCACTACTTGTTATCACCTCCCCATTAGCCCCCTTCACTGAAGTTCCCATTTGCTCCCTTGTCTTACGCACTTTATTTACCTCCTTGCAAAACATCTTTTTATTCTTCCTAAAATTTAATGATACTCTCTCACCCCAACTCTCATTTGCCCTCTTTTTCACCTCTTGCACCTTTCTCTTCACCTCCTGCCTCTTTCTTTTATACATCTCCCACTCATTTGCATTTTTCCTTGCAAAAATCGTCCAAATGCCTCTCTCTTCTCTTTCACTAATAATCTTACTTCTTCATCCCACCACTCACTACCCTCTCTAATCAACCTACCTCCCACGCTTCTCATGCCATAATCATCTTTTGCGCAAGCCATCGCTGCTTCCCTAAATACATCCCATTCCTCCCCCACTCCCCTTAACTCCTTTGTTCTCACCTTTTTCCATTCTGTACTCAGTCTCTCCTGGTACTTCCTCACAAAAGTCTCCTTCCCAAGCTCACTTACTCTCACCTTTCTCTTCACCCCAACATTCTCTCTTCTTTTCTGAAAACCCCCACAATTCATGACCTTCGCCTCGACAAGATAATGATCAGACATCCCTTCCAGTTGCAACTCTCAGCACATCCAAAAGTCTCTCTTTCGCGCGCCTATCAATGAACACGTAATCCAATAACGCTCTCTGGCCATCTCTCCTCCTTGCATATGTATACGTATGTATATCTCGCTTTTTAAACCAGGTATTCCCAATTGCCAGTCTTTTTTCAGCACATATATCTACAAGCTCTTCACCATTTCCATTTACAACACTGAACACCCCATGTATACCAATAATTCCCTCAACTGCCACATTACTCACCTTTGCATTCAAATCACCCATCACTATAACCCGGTCTTGTGCATCAAAAGCACTAACACACTCATTCAGCTGCTCCCAAAACACTTGCTCCCAAAACACTTCTGAAACCACACTGCTCTTCCCCAATCTGATGCTCTGTTCATGCCTTCACCCTCTCAATCAATACCCTCCCATATAATTTACCAGGAATACTCAACAAACTTATACCTCTGTAATTTGAGCACTCACTCTTATCCCCTTTGCATTTGTACAATGGCACTATGCACGCATTCCGCCAATCCTCAGGCACCTCACCATGAGTCATACATACATTCAATAACCTTACCAACCAGTCAACAATACAGTCACCCCCTTTTTTAATAGATTCCACTGGAAAATATATATATATATATATATATATATATATATATATATATATATATATATATATATATATATATATATATATATATATTTTCCTTTTCCCTGTCTCCCGCGTTAGCGAGGTAGCGAAACGAAACAGACGAAAAAATTGCCCAACACGCCCACATACTTATCTATATACAGATACGTCCACACACGCAAATATACATACCTATACATCTCAATATACACATATATATACACCCACAGACATATACATATATACACATGTACATAATTCACACTGTCTGCCTTTATTTGTTCCCATCGCCACCTCGCCACACATGGAATAATATCCCCCTCCCCCATCATGTGTGCGAGGTAGCGCTAGGAAAAGCCAACAAAGGCCCCATTCGTTCACACTCAGTTTCTAGCTGTCATGTAATAATGCACCGAAACCACAGCCCCCTTTCCACATCCAGGACCCACACAACTTTCCATGGTCTACCCCAGACGCTTCACATGCCCTGGTTCAATCCATTGACAGCACGTCGATCCGGCTATACCACATCGTTCCAATTCACTCTATTCCTTGCACGCCTTTCACCCTCCTGCATGTTCAGGCCCCGATCACTCAAAATCTTTTTCACTCCATCTTTCCATCTCCAATTTGGTCTCCCACTTCTTCTCGTTCCCTCCACCTCTGACACACATATCCTCTTGATCAATCTTTCCTCACTCATTCTCTCCATGTGCTCAAACAATTTCAAAACACCCCCTTCTGCTCTCTCAACCACACTTTTTTTATTTCCACACATCTCTCTTACTCTTACATTACTTACTCGATCAACCCACCTCACTCCACATATTGTCCTCAAACATATATATATGCTTTGAAGAATGTATGTGAGAAATACTTAGAAATGCAAATGGATTTGTATGTAGCATTTATGGATCTGGAGAAGGCATATGATAGAGTTGATAGAGATGCTCTGTGGAAGGTATTAAGAATATATGGTGTGGGAGGCAAGTTGTTAGAAGCAGTGAAAAGTTTTTATCGAGGATGTAAGGCATGTGTACGTGTAGGAAGAGACGAAAGTGATTGGTTTTCAGTGAATGTAGGTTTGCGTCAGGGGTGTGTGATGTCTCCATGGTTGTTTAATTTGTTTATGGATGGGGTTGTTAGGGAGGTAAATGCAAGAGTTTTGGAAAGAGGGGCAAGTATGAAGTCTGTTGGGGATGAGAGAGCTTGGGAAGTGAGTCAGTTGTTGTTCGCTGATGACACAGCGCTGGTGGCTGATTCATGTGAGAAACTGCAGAAGCTGGTGACTGAGTTTGGTAAAGTGTGTGGAAGAAGAAAGTTAAGAGTAAATGTGAATAAGAGCAAGGTTATTAGGTACAGTAGGGTTGAGGGTCAAGTCAATTGGGAGGTGAGTTTGAATGGAGAAAAACTGGAGGAAGTGAAGTGTTTTAGATATCTGGGAGTGGATCTGGCAGCGGATGGAACCATGGAAGCGGAAGTGGATCATAGGGTGGGGGAGGGGGCGAAAATTCTGGGGGCCTTGAAGAATGTGTGGAAGTCGAGAACATTATCTCGGAAAGCAAAAATGGGTATGTTTGAAGGAATAGTGGTTCCAACAATGTTGTATGGTTGCGAGGCGTGGGCTATGGATAGAGTTGTGCGCAGGAGGATGGATGTGCTGGAAATGAGATGTTTGAGGACAATGTGTGGTGTGAGGTGGTTTGATCGAGTGAGTAACGTAAGGGTAAGAGAGATGTGTGGAAATAAAAAGAGCGTGATTGAGAGAGCAGAAGAGGGTGTTTTGAAGTGGTTTGGGCACATGGAGAGGATGAGTGAGGAAAGATTGACCAAGAGGATATATGTGTCGGAGGTGGAGGGAACAAGGAGAAGAGGGAGACCAAATTGGAGGTGGAAAGATGGAGTGAAAAAGATTTTGTGTGATCGGTGCCTGAACATGCAGGAGGGTGAAAGGAGGGCAAGGAACAGAGTGAATTGGAGCGATGTGGTATACCGGGGCTGACGTGCTGTCAGTGGATTGAATCAAGGCATGTGAAGCGTCTGGGGTAAACCATGGAAAGCTGTGTAGGTATGTATATTTGCGTGTGTGGACGTATGTATATACATGTGTATGGGGGTGGGTTGGGCCATTTCTTTCGTCTGTTTCCATGCGCTACCTCGCAAACGCGGGAGACGGCGACAAAGTATAAAAAAAAAAAATATATATATATATATATATATATATATATATGTATATATATATATATATATATATATATATATATATATATATATGTTGTTAGGGAGGTGAATGCAAGAGTTTTGGAAAGAGGGGCAAGTATGAAGTCTGTTGGGGATGAAAGAGCTTGGGAAGTGAGTCAGTTGTTGTTCGCTGATGATACAGCGCTGGTGGCTGATTCATGTGAGAAACTGCAGAAGCTGGTGACTGAGTTTGGTAAAGTGTGTGAAAGAAGAAAGTTAAGAGTAAATGTGAATAAGAGGAAGGTAATTAGGTACGTTAGGGTTGAGGGTCAAGTCAATTGGGAGGTAAGTTTGAATGGAGAAAAACTGGAGGAAGTAAAGTGTTTTAGATATCTGGGAGTGGATCTGGCAGCGGATGGAACCATGGAAGCGGAAGTGGATCATAGGGTGGGGGAGGGGGCGAAAATTCTGGGGGCCTTGAAGAATGTGTGGAAGTCGAGAACATTATCTCGGAAAGCAAAAATGGGTATGTTTGAAGGAATAGTGGTTCCAACAATGTTGTATGGTTGCGAGGCGTGGGCTATGGATAGAGTTGTGCGCAGGAGGATGGATGTGCTGGAAATGAGATGTTTGAGGACAATGTGTGGTGTGAGGTGGTTTGATCGAGTAAGCAACGTAAGGGTAAGAGAGATGTCTGGAAATAAGAATAGCGTGGTTGAGAGAGCAGAAGAGGGTGTTTTGAAGTGGTTTGGGCACATGGAGAGAATGAGTGAGGAAAGATTGACCTAGAGGATATATGTGTCGGAGGTGGAGGGAACGAGAAGTGGGAGACCGAATTGGAGGTGGAAAGATTGAGTGAAAAAGATTTTGTGTGATCGGGGCCTGAACATGCAGGAGGGTGAAAGGAGGGCAAGGAATAGAGTGAATTGGAGCGATGTGGTATACCGGGGTTGACGTGCTGTCAGTGGATTGAATCAGGGCATGTGAAGCGTCTGGGGTAAACCATGGAAAGCTGTGTAGGTATGTATATTTGCGTGTGTGGACGTATGTATATACATGTGTATGGGGGTGGGTTGGGCCATTTCTTTCGTCTGTTTCCATGCGCTACCTCGCAAACGCGGGAGACGGCGACAAAGTATAAAAAAAATATATATATATATATATATATATATATATATATATATATATATATATATATATATATATATATATATATATATATATATATATATATATGTTGTTAGGGAGGTGAATGCAAGAGTTTTGGAAAGAGGGGCAAGTATGAAGTCTGTTGGGGATGAAAGAGCTTGGGAAGTGAGTCAGTTGTTGTTCGCTGATGATACAGCGCTGGTGGCTGATTCATGTGAGAAACTGCAGAAGCTGGTGACTGAGTTTGGTAAAGTGTGTGAAAGAAGAAAGTTAAGAGTAAATGTGAATAAGAGGAAGGTAATTAGGTACGTTAGGGTTGAGGGTCAAGTCAATTGGGAGGTAAGTTTGAATGGAGAAAAACTGGAGGAAGTAAAGTGTTTTAGATATCTGGGAGTGGATCTGGCAGCGGATGGAACCATGGAAGCGGAAGTGGATCATAGGGTGGGGGAGGGGGCGAAAATCCTGGGAGCCTTGAAGAATGTGTGGAAGTCGAGAACATTATCTCGGAAAGCAAAAATGGGTATGTTTGAAGGAATAGTGGTTCCAACAATGTTGTATGGTTGCGAGGCGTGGGCTATGGATAGAGTTGTGCGCAGGAGGATGGATGTGCTGGAAATGAGATGTTTGAGGACAATGTGTGGTGTGAGGTGGTTTGATCGAGTAAGCAACGTAAGGGTAAGAGAGATGTCTGGAAATAAGAATAGCGTGGTTGAGAGAGCAGAAGAGGGTGTTTTGAAGTGGTTTGGGCACATGGAGAGAATGAGTGAGGAAAGATTGACCTAGAGGATATATGTGTCGGAGGTGGAGGGAACGAGAAGTGGGAGACCGAATTGGAGGTGGAAAGATTGAGTGAAAAAGATTTTGTGTGATCGGGGCCTGAACATGCAGGAGGGTGAAAGGAGGGCAAGGAATAGAGTGAATTGGAGCGATGTGGTATACCGGGGTTGACGTGCTGTCAGTGGATTGAATCAGGGCATGTGAAGCGTCTGGGGTAAACCATGGAAAGCTGTGTAGGTATGTATATTTGCGTGTGTGGACGTATGTATATACATGTGTATGGGGGTGGGTTGGGCCATTTCTTTCGTCTGTTTCCTTGCGCTACCTCGCAAACGCGGGAGACAGCGACAAAGGAAAAAAAAAGAAAAAAAAAGATATATATATATATATATATATATATATATATATATATATATATATATATATATATATATATATATATATATATATGTATCGTTGCGCTTCCTCGCTAACGCGAGAGACAACGGCAAAGTATTATAAATGATAAATAATAAGTACATATTTATATTTATTTATCTATTTATTACACTTTGTCGTTCTCTCCCGTGTTAGCGAGTTAGAGAAAGGAAGCAGGGGAAAGAATGGCCCAACCCACTCACATACACTTGTATATGCATACACTTCCACACACGGACATATACATACCAATAGATCTCAATTTATACATGTATATACACACTCAGACATATACATATATACACATGTACATAATTCCTACTGTGTGCCCTTATTTTTTCCTTTTTTTACCCCTCCACACATGATATGACTGCTCCCTCCCCCCGCATGTGTGAGAGGTAGCGTTAGGAAAAGACAACAAAGGCCACATTCACTCACACTCAGTCTCTAGCTGTCATGTCTAATGCTCGAAACCACTGCTCCCTTTCCACATCCAGGACCCACAAAACTTTCCATGGTTTACCCCAGACGCTTCACATGCCCTGGTTCAATTCATTGACAGCACGTCGATTCCACCTCATATTTTGTCTCCCACTTCCCCTCGTTCCCTCCACCTCTGACACATACATGCTCTTTGTGCAATCTTTCGTCAATCATTCTCTCCATATGACCAAACCATTTCAAAACACCCTCTCCTGCTCTCTCAACCACACTCTTTTTATTACCACACATCTCTCTCACCCTTTCATGACTTACTCGATCAAACCATCCCACACCACATAATGTCCTCAAACATCTTATTTCCAGCACATCCACCCTCCTCGGCACCATTCTATCTATAGCCTACGCCTCGCAACTATATAACATTGTTTGAACCATTATTCCTTCAAACAAACCCATTTTTACTTTCCAAGATAACGTTTTTGACTTCCACACATTTTTCAACGCTCCCAAAACTTTCACCCCCTCCCCCACTCTATGATTCACCTCCGCTTCCGTTGTTCCATCCGCTGCCAAATTTACTCCCAGATATCTAAAACACTTCACTTCCACTAATTTTTCTCTATTCAAACTTACCTCCCAATTGACTTGTCCCTCAACCCAACTGTACCTGATAGCCTTGCTCTTATTCATATTTACTCTCAGATTTCTTCTTTCACACCCTTTACCAAACTCAGTAACCAGCTTCTGCAGTTTCTCACCCGCATCAGCCATCAGCGTTGTATCATCAGCGAACAACAACTGACTCACTTCCCAAGCTCTCTCATGAACAACGGCCTGCATACTTGCCCCTCTTTCGAAAACCTTTTGCATCCACCTCCCTAACAACCCCATACATAAATAAATTAAACAACCATGGAGACATCACGCACCCCTGCCGCAAACCTACATTCACTGAGAACCAATCACTTTCCTCTCTTCCTAAACGTACATATGCCTTACATCGTCGATAAAAACTTTTCACTGCTTCTAACAACTTGCCTCCTATACCATATAGTCATAATACCTTCCACAGAGCATCTCTATCAACTCTATCATATGCCTTCTCCAGATTCATAAATGCTACATGCAAATCCATTTGCATTTCTAAGTATTTCTCACATACATTCTTCAAAGGAAACACCTGATCCACACATCCACTAACACATCTTGAACCATACTGCTTTTCCCCAATCTGATGCTCTGTACATGCCTTCACCCTCTCAATCAATACCCTCCCATATAATTTACCAGGAATACTCAACAAACTTATACCTCTGTAATTTGAGCACTCGCTCTTATCCCGTTTGCCTTTGTACAATGGCACTATGTAAGCGTTCTGCCAATCCTCAGGCAACTCACCACGAGATATACATATACGAAATAACCTTAGCAACCAGTCAACAATACAGTCACCCCCTTTTTAGATAAATTCCACTGCAATACCATCCAAACCCGCTGCCTTGCTGGCTTTCAACATCCGCAAAGCTTTTACTAATTCTTCTCTGTTTACCAAATCATTCTCCCTAACCCTCTCACTTTTCACACCACCACGACCAAAACACCTGTATATGTGCCACTCTATCATCAAACACATTCAACAAACCTTCAAAATACTCACTCCATCTCCTTCTCACATCACCACTACTTGTTATAACCTCCCCATTAGCCTCCTTCCCTAATGTTACCATTTGTTCCCTTGTCTTAAGCACTTTATTTATCTCCTTACAAAACATCTTTTTATTCTCCGTGAAATTTAATGATACTCACTTACCCCAACTCTCATTTTCCCTCTTTTTCATCTCTTGCACCTTTCTCTTGACCTCCTGCCTCTTTCTTTTAAACATCTCTGAGTCATTTGCTTTATTTCCCTGCAAAGATCGTCCACGTGCCTCTCTCTTCTCTTTCACTAATATTCTTACTTCTTCATCCCACCACTCACTACCCCTTCTAATCTGCCAACCTCCCACGCTTCTCATGCCACAAGTATCTTTTGCGCAAGCCATCACTGCTTCCCTAAATACATCCCAATCCTCCCTCACTCCCCTTATATCCTCTGTTCTCACCTTTTTCCATTCTCTACCAAGTCTCTCCTGGTACTTCCTCACACAAATCTCCTTCCGAAGCTCACTTACTCTCACTACTCTCTTAACCCCAACATTCTCTCTTCTTTTCTGAAAACCTCTACAAATATACCAACGTATGCTCATATATCCATTATTATAATATATGGCCTGTCACGCATTACTCGACTTACCTTACCTCTTTTGCACCGTAATCTAGCACCTCCATTTGTTCATTGCTTTCTTTTAACTTATCTTGCATATCCTATCCAGTGAATTATTGTTGTTTTTGTTGTGTTATTATCTAACCTGTTTTCGTGCTCTTGTCTCAGTTATATCACCCGAAAAATTCCAATCAGAACTTTAGCTCAAAGATTTTAGATTTTATGAAAACGGTGTCCAAATTGGGATCTCCCTTTCAATGTGCGGCTTCTACCTAAATCTGCTTGATAGTGTTCTAATTCAATTAGTCTAGAAACTTACTCGCGACAAGGATATTGTAGAATTAGTTCTAACTACAAATAAGGATCTCGTTAATAACGCTAAAGTTGGAGAAATGTTTGGTCAAGAGATTATAGACAAAGTACACAAGGTCGCTTTCAACATGGTATGTGATGTTGGTCAACATGACAGAGGCGAAGAAACATCAGAATTTAGACGTGCATATTTCAAAGATCCTTGCATTGCTCTTGACAGGCAAACCTGGGATGATAAAGTCAATGAAACATGTGTTTCAGTGCGTAGTAGTCGGTCTCTCTCCAAAACGAAGCTAAGGTGATGGAACGATGAAATAAGGAAGTACCTGTTGTCTAAGAAGGTAGCTCAAAAGACACTCAAAGAGACCAGTAATGAACACGATAGAGTAACTCATGTAAATTTGTGTAGAAAAGATAAGAGAATTATATATACGACAAAGAAAATGACATTGTGAAGAGTATTTTGCCAAAAATAGCAAAACAAAAATTAGGTTTTTTAGATATTTTAGAAGCAAGAGTCTTTACCCAGTCAATTGGTCTATTAATTATGGAGATCCATGACAATGAAAGAAGCGAAAAATTAGATAGCTGAGCTCTTGACGGCAACTTCCAATAAGTTACTTGCTACGGGAAAAGTTCCAGATGAATGGAAGTTTGCCAATGTGCAAAACAGATTTTCAAAAAAGATAATAAGTCACTGCTCGAAAATTATCGTCAAATCCGCTAAATGTCTGTAGTTGGGAAACTTATGGAAACCATCGATCAAGACCATTCGGAAAACCACCACTTAACAGACGATTCTCTGCATGGTTTACGACGAAATTACTTTTGTCTGACAAATCTGTTTGAATTCTTCCATAATAAGATCAACATGCGTGTTGAAAGTAAAACAATTGATATCTTCTATCTAGGTATTCAAAAAGCATCAGTTACAGTTCCACATCAAAGGTTGCAAATAAAAATCAAGGCACATGGTATTAATGGGCCATTATACCCAGGGATCTTACCGTCGTGCTCAGATTATACCGTCGAGCTCAAGGGTTTAGGAAAACGGTTTGTAGTCTGCTGTACAATTAAGAATGGTTCTTTTGTTAGTATGACTACAATTGTACAGAGTAAAATGAGGGTACGAGCCAGCACGACAGGTATGACCGGGTTTGCCATTGGCCAACCGCTGCCATTTGTATGACGTGACATCTAGCGCTGCTCGTGTTCACTTAAGTTATCTGTCCAGCTGTGAGAGAGCAGCTACTCGTCTCCCGGCAGATCATGCTAGTGGAGTGACAGTGATACATCTCCCACAGCAGGCTTTGTTGAAGGAGTGATAGCGTTACATCGTCTCCGGCAGGTACTACTGGTGGAGTGACAGTGCTACACCTCCCCGGCAGCCCTTGCAGCCCCTACCCCGGCAGATCCTACTGTAAGAGTGAGAGACCTCTCACGGCAGGTCCTACTGTAAGAGTGAGAGTGCTGCGCTTCTCACGGCAGGTCCTTTTGTAAGAGTGAGAGTGCTTCACCTCTCACGGCAGGTTATACTGAAGTAGTGACAGTGCTACACATATCCCGGCAGGTCCTGCTGAAGGAGTGACGGTGCTACGGTTCCAGGAGGATCGAGTGGCATCGAGCGACACAGTGGCGTGGTACAAGGGCCAGCTGGACCCTGACAGGAAGCTCCTCTCCGTCACTCTCTGCGCCAGGTTCTTCCTCTTCACCATCCACGGCTGGGCCACCTTCTTCGTCCTCACTAATGCCCAGGGCGAAAGTTACATTCTTGAGGGTGGTAAGTACTGTGGCGAGGTCGAGTTCTCCCTGTGTGGCTGACCAACTTATTATTGTTTTGCGATATTCCGTTAAATAATCCAAAAAAATCACTCGATAAAGTCCAACATCAAAAGTTAATACAAAAAATAGGCAAGTTTCATTGTATCGATAGGGTGTTACTTAGGCGGCTATGAAAATCGTTGATTGGTCGCAAACAAAGAATAGTAATTACTGGTCAACTCTCAGAATGGTTAGACGAAACAAGTGGTGTGCAACAGAGATCAATTTTGGGAACGGTTCTCTTTCTCATATATATTAATGATATTGACAATGGTCTGCATTGTAAAGTATCGATACTCACAGATGATACTAAGTAATGGTGGGTAAAAGACTGTTGACAGCAGCCACCCAGGGCGGTGCTACCATCCTGACTGAGGAGCGTTAAAGTGGTCTCTGGAACCATCTTACACCTTCCATGTCAGGATTGCTGGTCTTACTTTCTGTCTCATCAAAACTGAGTCACCGGCCTAGCCCTGCCATCTTCTTACAAGCACCATAAACCTACTCAAATCTCACGTATTTTCTTCACGTAAGTTGTATTACCAACTCTTGTCTGCACAACCATTCTAAATGTAATCAAGGTAAAGCCAGACAAACGTAAGAACCCGGTATCCTGAGTTGCTAAGAATCTCCAGGTTCTCACCTGATTCTACTGCCAGTGAGAGGGAGGACTCACACAGTAGTAATACTGGCTCTTTACATCATGACTTATCCCACTCTAATAGACCTGCCTGTTTTTTCTATTCACCATACCAAAATTCGTGTCTTTCAAGTAACCTCTCTTCTGTTCAACACCAAATGTTTAGTATATCTCCCAGTATCTTACTTTTCTACGGACCCAGTTGTCTGATTATGTTCTCGCTAGTCCCCCTCTCATTTCCAGTTATGATCTTCACCCATGATTCCGGTTCAGAAGTGGTGTCTGCGCTCATTCCAACATCAACACACTCGTTGTACGCCTCGCGGACCTTCAGTCCTCAAAATCTAGTGTTAATTGACTCATGGTCTATCACTCAACTATCATTGTTCTTCTTTCTTTCGCCAACTGCTCTCCTAATTTTACAAATTTCATAACTTTCTGCGATTATCTGAATTCCTGCCATGACGCTGCGGCATCCACTTCCCCACAAGCCGAGATCCCCTACTCAGGGGAATGGTTGAGATCCCTCTATACGGATAATTTTTTAAGCCCTCCCATTCTCCATTCTCTATGATCATCTGCCATCTTACCCACATTCCTGATCACTGTCACCACTCTCATAATATCCTCGATCTGTTTTTACCTCTAATCTTTCGCCTCAGTTGATTCATCTGATCACGCTCTCGGAAATGTATCTAGTTTTACGGCACTTACTACTTCTGCCGCCCATTCTAAACGTAAGTATTGGCACCTCAATAAAACTGACTGGAATAACTAAGGAAAACTCTTTTTTGATTTTCCTAAGGTAGATTAATGTCTCTTATGTGGTGATGCTTCTGTCTCCACCAAACGCATAGCAAATTTACTTCTGCGAGAATGGAAGCATTTATCCCATCTTCCTCCAAGACGACTTCTTCATCCGGTCCATGGTTCAACCAGTTCCTGTTCTGAGGCCATTCAGGCAGGAGACCAGGCATATCGGGCTTGTAAAAACTCCTTACCCTGACTCCCATCACCATTTATCACTTCCCTTAATCACTGCAAGTTATCCGTGAAGTGAAGCGTTCCTTTATTCAAAATAAGTGATGACCTCTTCTTTTCTTCAAACGATATGTCTTTCTGGTCTTTAGCTAAAGGCATCGTTAATGATCTGTCATTCCTTTAATTCTCGTTTCTCCTTCAACTCTACCTTGAATAACTCTAACATTCCTTCACCCCCTGATGTTGCTCTTACTAATCCTATGCCACTTCCTTCGAACTGTCCAAAAAGCGCTTCTCTGTGTGGACACAGGCAAGGTTGATGTACCCGATGGCATGCATCCTGCGTAATGTAAGAGTGTGCCTCCGAACCTGCACCTGTGCTTGCTCGTCAGTTCCGTTTCTGTTAAAGAAAAGAAATAGTGATTTTCCATCTTCTTGGAAGTTTGCGTTGGTGCAGCCCATTCCTAAGATGGCTGACCGTTCTGACCCATCTAACTATCATCGTATTGCTTTGATATCTACTGTTTCCAAAGTCTATGAATTCCTCCTCAACTTTCATATCTTCAGATTTGAATCTCAGTCTTCTCACTGATCACAAGTCTGACTTCTGTCACGCGAGATCATCTGGTGATATTCTTTTTTATCTTACTAATGTCTGGTCATCACCCATGAAAGATTTGGGGAGTCATGTGTAGTTGCCCTTGACATACCTAAGGCTTTTGACGGTGAGACATCGGGGCCTCATCTCTCAGCTTCTCTTAGCTTCCCTCCCTCACTTTGCTCCTTCTGGCTGATTTATCTCCCTGGTTGTTGCTTGATCAGTCTCTCTTTATCTATCAACAGCGGTGTCCTCAAGGGTATGCCCTGCCTCCTACACTTTCTCTTCTTTTGATCTACGATTTCCTTTCCTCAAAAAATGACTATATGCAATCATACTCCGATGACTCAACACTGCATTCCTCCATATCCTCCAAATTTGCTCCTCCTTCTTTCGCTCGGTCTTCATCTCGTTTGAAAACAACTTCCTCAATAAACTCATACTTGGATAAGATATCTAAGTGGGGATAGAAGAAATCTGGTTGGGTCTAATGCTTCCAAAACTCAGTTTCTGCTCATCACTTAATCGAAAATTCCTAACAACTTTCCTTTATCCTTTGAGGAATCTGTGATTCCACCTCGTATTTCAATGAACATACTTGGTATTACCGTAATATCCACACTATCTTGAAAACCTCACACTACGGAAATAGCTCCGTACGTTTTTACGCTAAGAAACTGGGAGTCCTGCTCAGATGTCGAAATTTGTTTTCTTTAGAACAGTTGCTCCGTTTATACAAAGGATTGGTTCAACCTTATATATGTTACTGCTCTCACATTTGAGTTGTGTCTAGCTTTACATTCTTACTTGACAGAGTTGAGTGGAAAACGTTCAAACTTATCAATTCTTCCAGGCTAATCTCAAACTTGACCCTCTTACTTTGGTTCTCGATTCCTAGAGCTGGCTGCTTGCGTGACCACATCACTAGTAGATTTGATAGAAAGTACTAAATTGTTAAATAAGGGGAGAAATGTTTGTAAATTTTCATTTGTTGGCCAAACACAAAGAACTTCATCTACATACCTAAACCAATTGTATTAGAAGGTAAGATATCCTTTCGTAGTTTTCTTTCAAAGAATTCCATATAGAGATTACTTAGTACAGGTGAAAGAGGGTTACCCATTGCCATATCAAATTTTTGAGCATAATATTCTCCACTGAATTGAAATACATAGTCTTTTATACACAATTTTATCAGTTCACTGAAAACAGACATTGAAACAGGTAAATGAATATCATCCAAAACATCAAATGAATATTCTAAAAGGTCATCAACTGGAACTTTTGTGAAAAAGGAGGAAACATCAAAGCTAACAAGTTTGAAATCAAAATTAACATTTATATTGTTAAGCTTGTTAACTAAATCTACATTGTTCATGATATTAGAATTTGATATCTTACCAACTAAAGGGCTTAATAAAGAAACTAACCATTTTGACAATTTATATGTGATGGAGCCTACTGAACTCACTATAGGTCTTGATGGAAATTTTTTTACGAGTTTTGATAAGTCCATACATATATGGCAATGAAAGGGACAAAGATGACAAACTTTTGATAAGAGAACCATTACCTTTCAACAACAAATTCAGCTCTTTATTGAAATTGAAATGAACAGCTTCTAGGAGACTCTTACTGAGCTTAGAATATGTTTTGTCATCATTTAAAAGATCATTCATTTTAGATAAGTAATTACTTATGTCCATAATCACAGCAGTGTTAGCCTTATCTGCTTTAGCAATATGTATATCATTGTCATTTTTTAAGATGTCAATTGCTCTTATAGATCTTTTAGGGCAATTAGGTTCCATTGGTTTTGACAACCTGGCATACAGTAAACCCTTACAGAGAGTTGGGAGACGAGAGCGGTGAGAGTAAGTGAGCTTGGAAAGGGGACTTGTGTGAGAAAGTACCAGGAGAGATTGAGTGCAGAATGGCAAAAGTGAGAAGAAACGACGTAAGGGGAGTGGGGGAGGAATGGGATGTATTTAGGGAAGCGGTGATGGCTTGCGGAAAAGACGCATGTGGCAAGGGACAGGTGGGAGGTGGGAAGATTAGAAAGGGTAGTGAGTGGTCGGATGAATAAGTAAGATTAGTTCGTGAAAGAGAAGAGCGAGGCGTCTGGACGATCGGACAAAATCTATTTTACTCCATCCTTCCACCTCCAATTTGGTCTCCCATTTCATCCTCGTTTCCTCCACCTTTGACAGATATATCCTCTTTTTCAATCTTTCCTCAATCATTCTCTCCATGTGACCAAACCATTTCAATACACCCTCTTCTGCTCTCTCAACCACACTCGTTTCATTACCACACATCTCTCATCCTTTCATTACTTACTCGAGCAAACCACCTCACACCACATGTCCTCAAACATTTCATTTCCAACACATCCACCCTCCTCCGCACCACCCTATCTATAGCCCATACCTCGCACCACAAAACTTTTCTAAACCACCATTCCTTCAAACATACCCATAACATTCTCGCCTTCCACACATTCTTCAGGGCTTCCAGAGCCTTCACCCCCCTCCCCGACCCTGTGACTCACTTACAATTCCATGGTTCCATCCACTGCTAAATCCACTCCCAGATAACTAAAACACTTCGCTTCCTCCAATTTTCCTCCGTTCAAACTTACCTCCCCAATTAATTTGTCCCTCAACCCTACTGAACCTAATAACCTTGCTCTTATTCACATTTACTCTCAGCTTTCTTCCTTCACACACTTTACCAATCTCAGTCACCAACTTCTGCAGTTTTTCACCCGAATCAGCCACCAGCGCTGTATCATCAGCGAACAACGACTGAATCACTTCCCAAGCTCTCTCATCCACAACAGTCTGTATACTTGCCCGTTTCTCCAAACCTCTTGCATTCACCTCATTAACAACCCCATCCACAAACAAAGTAAACAACCATGGAGAGATCATACCCCCTGCCGCAAACAGACATTCACTGGGAACTAATCATTTTCCCCTTTTCCTACTCGTATACATGCATTACATCCTTGATAAAAACTTTTCACTTCTTCTTGCAACTTACCTCCCACACAACATACTCTTAATTCCTTCCACAGAGCATCTCTATCAACTCTATTATATATCTTCTCCAGATCCATAAATGCTACATACAAATCCATCTGTTTTTCTAAGAATTTTTCTCATACATTCTTCAAAGCAAATACCTGATGCACACATTCTCTACCACTTCTGAAATCACACTGCTCTTCTCCAGTCTGATGCTCTGTACGTGTCCTTAATCCCCTCAATCAATACCCTTCCATATAAATTCCCAGGAATAATCAACACACTTATACCTTTGAAATTTGAACACTCACCTCTATCCCCTTTGTCTTTATACGATGGCACTCTGCATGCACTTCACCACGAACCATACATACATTGAATATCCTCACCAACCAGTCAACAACAAAGACACCCCCTTCTTTAATAAGTTCCCCAGCAATACCATCCAAACCCGCCGTCTTGCTGGCTTTCATCTTTCGCAAAGCTTTCACTATATCTTCTCTGTTTACCAAATCATTCTCCCTGACCCTCTCACTTCACACACCACCTCGACCAAAACACCCTACATCTGTCACTCTGTTATCAAACACATTCAACAAACCTTCAAAATACTCAATCCATCTCCTTCTCACTTCACCACTACTTGTTATTACCTCCACATTAGCCCTCTTCACCGATGTTCCCATTTCTTCTCTTGTCTTATGCACTTTATTTACCGCCTTCTAAAACATCTTTTTGTTCTCCCTAAGATTTATTGATACTCTCTCACCCCAAATCTCATTTGCCCTCTTTTTCACCATTTGCACCTTTCTCTTGACCTCCTGCCTCTTTCTTTTATACATCTCCCAGTCATTCGCACTACCTCCCTCTAAAACAGTCTAAACGCCTCTCCCTTCTCTTTCACTAACAATATTACTTCTTCATCCCACCACTCACTACCCTTTCTAACCTGGCCACCTCCCACCTTTCTCATGCCTCAGGCATTTTTTGAGCAAGCCATCACTGCTTCCCTAAATACATCCCATTCCTCTCTCACTCCCCTTACGTCATTTGTTCTCACCTTTTTCCATTCGTCACTCAATCTCTCCTGGTACTTCCTGACACAAGTCTCCTTCCCAAGCTCACTTACTCTCCCCACGCTCTTCACCTCAACATTATCTCTTCATTTCTGAAAACCTTTAAATATCTTCACCTTCGCCTCCACGAGATAATGATCAGACATCCCTACAGTTGTCCCCTCTCAACACATTAACATCCAAGAGTCTCTCTTTCACGCGCCTATCACTTAAAACGTAATCCAGAAACACTCTCTGGCCATCTCTTCTACTTACATACAGTGACGTAAGGAGAGTGACGGAGGAATGAGATGTATTTAGGGAATCAGTGATGGCTTGCACAAAAGATGCCTGTGACATGAGAAAGGTGGGAGGTGGGAAGATTAGAAAGGATAGTGAGTGATGGGATGAAGAAGTAAGATTGTTAGTGAAAGGGAGAGAGAAGCATTTGACGATTTTTGCATGGAAATAGTGCGAATAACTGGAATGTGTATAAAAGAAAGAGGCAGGAGGCCAAGAGAAAGGTGCAAAAGATGAAAAAGAGGGCAAATGAGCGTTAGGGTGAGAGAAAATCATTAAATTTTAGGAGAATAAAAAGATGTTTTGGAAGGCGGTAAATAAAGTGCGTAAGACAAGAGAATATATGAGAACATCGGTGAAGGGGGCAAATGGGGAGGAAATAACAAGTAGTGGTGAAGTGAGAGGGAGATGGAGTGAGTATTTTGAAGGTTTTAGAATGTGTTTGATGATAGAGTGGCAGATATAGGGTATTTTGTTCGAGGTGGTGTGCGAAGTGAGAGGGTCCGGCAGAATGGTTTGGTAAACAGAGAAGAGGCAGTGAAAGCTTTGCGGAAGATGAAACCCGGCAAGGCGGCGGGTTTGGATGGTATTGTTGTGGAATTTATTAAAAAGGGGGTGACTGTGTTGTTGGCTGGTTGGTGAGGATCTTCAATGTATGTATGGTTCATGGTGAAGTGCCTGAGGATTGGCGGAATGCATGCATAGTGCCATTGTACAAAGGCAAAGGGGATAAAGGTGAGAGTTCAAATTACAGAGGTTTATGTTTGTTAAGTATTATTGGGAAATTGTATGGGAGGACATTGACTGAGAGGGTCAAGGTATGTACAGAGCATCAGACTGGGGAAGAGCAGTGTGGTTTCAGAAAGGGTAGAGGATGTGTGCATCAGGTGTTTGCTTTAAAGAATGTATGTGAGAAATACTTAGAAAAACAGATGGATTTGTATGTAGCATTTTTAGATCTGGAGAAAGCATATGAGAGAGTTGTTAGAGATGCTCTGTGGAAGGTATTAAGAGTATGTGATGTGGGATGTAAGTTGCTAGAAGTAGTGAAAAGTTTTCATCGAGGATGTAAGGCATGTGTTTCCAGCGAATGTCGGTTTACAGCAGTGGTGTGTGATGTCTGCATCGTTATTTAATTTGTTTATGGATGAGGTTGTTAGGGAGGTGAATGCAAGAGTTTTGGAGAGAGGGGCAAGTGTGCAATCTGTTGTGAATGAGAGGGCTTGGGAAGCGAGTCAGTTGTTGTCCGCTGATGATAGATCGCTGGTGGCTGATTCGGGTGAGAAACTGCAGAAGTTAGTGTCTGAGTTTGGTAAAGTGTATGAAAGAAGAAAGCTGAGCGTAAATGTGAATTAGAGCAAGGTTCTTAGGTTCAGTTGGGATGAGGGACAATTAAATTGGGAGGTAAGTTTGAATGAAGAAAAATTGGAGGAAGTGAAATGTTTTAGATATCTGGGTGTAGATTTAGCAGCGGATGGAACCATGGAAGCGGAAGTGAGCCACAGGGTGGGGGAAGGGACGAAGGTTCTGAGAGCGTTGAAGAATGTGTTGAAGCGAAAACGTTATCTTGGAGAGCAAAAATTAGTATGTTTGAAGGAATAGTGGTTCCAACAATGTTATATGGTGGTGAGGCATGGTTTATAGAGAGGGTTGTGCGGAGGAGGGTAAATGTGTTGGAAATGAGATGTTTGTGAGCAATATGTGGTGTGAGGAGGTTTGATCGGGTAAGTAATGAAAGGGTATGAGAGATATGTGGTAACACAAGGAGTGTGGTTGAGAGAGCAGAAGAGGGTGTATTGAAATGGTTTGGTCACATGGAGAAAATGAGTGAAGAAAGATTGACAGGGAGGATATATGTGTCAGAGGTGGAGGGAACGAGGAGAAGTGGGAGACCAAATTGGAGGTGGAAGAATGGAGTAAAAAAGATCTTGAGCTATCGTGGCCTGAATATACAGGAGGGTGAAAGGCGTGCAAGGAATAGAGTCAATTGGTACGATGTGGTATACCAGGATCGACGTGATGTCAATGGGTTGAACCAGGGCATGTGCAGCGTCTGGTGTAAACCATGGAACCCTGTAAACCAACACATCCACCCTTCGAGTAACCCCCAGGACCATATAACATTGTAGGAACCACTATTCCTTCAAACATACCCATTTTTGCTCTCCGAGATAACGTTCTCGCTTTCCACACATTCTTCAACGCTCCCAGAGCCTTGGCCCCCTCCTCCACCATGTGAATTACTTCCACTTCCATGGTTCAATCAGCAGCTAAATCCACTCCCAGATATCTAAAACACTTCACTTTCTCTAGTTTTTCTCCATTCAAACTTACCTCCCAATTAATTTGTACCTCAACCCTACTGAACCTAATAACCTTGCTGTTATTCACATTACTCTCAGCTTTCTTCTTTCGCACACTTTACCAAACTCAGTTATCAACTTCTGCAGTTTCTCACCCGAATCAGCCACCAGCGCTGTATCATCAGCGAACAACAACTGACTCACTTCCGAAGCCCTATAATCCACAACAGACTGTATATTTGCCCCTCTTTACCCTCTCAGTCAATACCCTTCCACATAATTTCCCAGGAATACTCAACAAACTTATACCTCTGTAATTTGAATACTCACCTTTTATCCCATTCGCCTTCGTACAATGGCACTATGCATGCATTTAGCCAATCCTCAAGCACTTCACCATGAACCATACACAGATTGAATATCGTTAACAACCATTCAACAACACAGTCACCCCCTTTTCTAATAAATTCCACTACAATACCCTCCAAGTCCGCCGTCTTGCCAGCTTTCATCTTTCGCAATGCTTTCACTACCTCTCCTCTGTTCACCAAACCACTCTCCCTGAACCTCTCACCTCACACTTCTTACACCACCTCTACTAAACACCCTATATCTGCCACTCTATCATCAAATACATTCAACAAACCTCACTTCATCTCCTTCTCACTTCACCAATGCTTATTACCTCCCCATTAGCCCCCTTCACCGATGTTCCCATTTGTTCTGTCTTACGCACTTTATTTACCTTCTTTCAAAACATCTTTTTATTCTCCCTAAAATTTAATGATACTCTCTCGCCCAACGCTAATTTGCCCTTTTCTTCACCTCTTGCACCTTTTTCTTGACACACTTTATATATATATATATATATATATATATATATATATATATATATATATATATATATATATATATATATATATATGTATATATATGTATTACATATATTATATTTTGCTTTGTCGCTGTCTCCCGCGTTTGCGAGGTAGCGCAAGGATGCAGACGAAAGAAATAGCCCAACCCACCCCCATACACATGTATATACATACACGTCCACACACACAAATATACATACCCATACATTTCAATGTACACATATATATACACACACAAACACATACACAAATACACATGCACAAAATTCACACTGTCTGCCTTTATTCATTCCCATCGCCACCTCGCCACACATGGAATAACATCCCCCTCCCCCCTCACGTGTGCGAGGTAGCGCTGGGAAAAGACAACAAAGGCCCCATTCATTCACACTCAGTCTCTAGCTGTCATGCAATAATGCCCGAAACCACAGCTCACTTTCCACATCCAGGCCCCACACAACTTTCCATGGTTTACCCCAGACGCTTCACATGCCCTGATTCAATCCATTGACAGCATGTCAACCCCGGTATACCACATCGATCCAATTCACTCTATTCCTTGCCCGCCTTTCACCCTCCTGCATGTTCAGGCCCCGATCACTCAAAATCTTTTTCACTCCATCTTTCCACCTCCAATTTGGTCTCCCACTTCTCCTCATTCCCTCCACCTACGACACATATATCCTCTTGGTTAATCTTTCCTCACTCATTCTCTCCATGTGCCCAAACCATTTCAAAACACCCTCTTCTGCTCTCTCAACCACACTCTTTTTATTTCCACACATCTCTCTTACCCTTACATTACTTACTCGATCAAACCACCTCACACCACATATTCTCCTCAAACATCTCATTTCCAGCACATCCACCCTCCTGTGCACAACTCTATCCATAGTCCACGCCTCGCAACCATACAACATTGTTTGAACCACTATTCCTTCAAACATACCCATTTTTGCTTTCCAAGATAATGTTCTCGACTTCCAAACTTTCTTCAAGGCTCCCAGGATTTTCGCCCCTCCCCCACCCTATGATTCACTTCCGCTTCTATGGTTCCATCCGCTGCCAGTCAAACTTACCTCCCAATTGACTTGACCCTCAACCCTACTGTACCTAATAACCTTGCTCTTATTCACGTTTACTTTTAACTTTCTTTTTCACACACTTTACCAAACTCAGTCACCAGCTTCTGCAGTTTCTCACATGAATCAGCCACCAACGCTGTATCATCAGCGAACAACTATTGACTCACTTCCCAAGCTCTTTCATCCCCAACAGACTTCATACTTGCCCCTCTTTCTAAAACTCTTGCATTTACCTCCCTAACAACCCCATCCATAAACAAATTAAACAACCATGGAGACATCACACACCCCTGCCGCAAACCTAAATTCACTGAGAACCAATCACTTTCCTCTCTTCCTACATGCACACATGCCTTACATCATCGATAAAAACTTTTCACTTCTTCTAACAACTTGCCTCCCACACCATATATTCATAATACCTTCCACAGAGCATCTCTATCAACTCTATCATATGCCTTCTCCAGATCCATAAATGCTACATACAAATCCATTTGCTTTTCTAAGTATTTCTCACATACATTCTTCAAAGCAAACACTTGATCCACACATCCTCTCCCACTTCTGAAACCACACTGCTCTTCCCCAATCTGATGCTCTGTACATGCCTTCACTCTCTCAATCCCTCGCATATAATTTACCAGGAATACTCAACAAACTTATACCTCTGTAATTTGAGCACTAACTCTTATCCCCTTTGCCTTTGTACAATGGCACTATGCACGCATTCCGCCAATCCTCAGGCACCTCACCATGAGTCATACATGCATCAAATAACCTTACAAACCAGTCAACAATACAGTCACCCCCTTTTTTAATAGATTCCACTGCAATACCATCCAAACCTGCTGCCTTGCCGGCTTTCATCTTCCGCAAAGCTTTTACTGCCTCTTCTCTGTTTACCAAATCATTTTCCCTAACCCTCTCACTTTGCACACCACCTCGACCAAAACACCCTATATCTGCCACTCTATCATCAAACACATTCAACAAACCTTCAAAATACTCACTCCATCTCCTTCTCACATCACCACTACTTGTTATCACCTCCCCATTAGCGCCCTTCACTGAAGTTCCCATTTGCTCCCTTGTCTTACGCACTTTATTTACCTCCTTCCGGAACATCTTTTTATTCTCCCTAAAATTTAATGATACTCTCTCACCCCAACTCTCATTTGCCTTCTTTTTCACCTCTTGCACCTTTCTCTTGACCTCCTGTCTCTTTCTTTTATACATCTCCCACTCAATTGCATATATATATATATATATATATATATATATATATATATATATATATATATATATATATATATATATATATATATATATATATATATATATATATATATATATATATATATATATATTATCCCTGGGGATAGGATGTTCAGTGCTGTAAATGGAAATGGTGAAGAGCTTGTAGATTTTTGCGCTGAAAAAGGACTGGTGATTGGGAATACCTGGTTTAAAAAGAGAGATATACACAAGTATACGTATGTAAGTAGGAGAGATGGACAGAGAGCGTTATTGGAATACGTGTTAATTGATAGACGCGCGAAATAGAGACATTTGGATGTTATGTCCTGAGAGGTGTATTTGGCGGCGAAGTTGAAGATTTTTAGAGGTTTTCAGAAGAGAAGAGAGAATGTTGGGGTGAAGAGAGTGGTGAGGGAAAGTGAGCTTGGGAAGGAGTCTTGTGTTAGGAAGTACCAGGAGAGACTAAGTACAGAATGGAAAAAGGTGAGAACAAAGAGGACGTAAGTGGATGAATTTAGGGAAGCAGTGATAGCTTGCGCAAAAGATGCTTGTGGCATGAAAAGCATGGGAAGTGGGCAGATCAGAAATGGTAGTGAGTGGTGGGATGAAGAAGTAAGATTATTAGTGAAAGAGAAGAGAGAGGCATTTGGACGAGTTTTGCAGGGAAAAAATGCAAATGACAGGGAGATGGATAAAAGAAAGAGGCAGGAGGTCAAGGGAATGGGGCAAGAGGCGAAAAAGAGGACAAATGAGAGTTGGGGTGAGAGAATATCATTAAATTTTAGGGAGAATAAAAAGATGTTTTGGAAGGAGGTAAATAAAGTGCGTAAGACAAGGGAACAAATGGGAACATCAGTGAAGGGGGCCAATGGGAAGGTGATAACAAGTAGTGGTGATGTGAGAAGATGGAGTGAGTATTTTGAAGGTTTGTTGAATGTGTTTGATGAGAGATAGAGTGGCAGATATAGGGTGTTTTGGTGGAGGTGGTGTGCAAATTGAGAGGGTTAGGGGAGAATGTTTTGGTAAACAGAGAAGAGGTAATAAAAGCTTTGCGGAAGATGAAAGCCGGCAAGGCAGCAGGTTTGGATGGTATTGCAGTGGAATTTATTAAAAATGGGGGTAACTGTATTGTTGACTGTTTGGTAAGGTTATCTAATGTATGTATGACTCATGGTGAGGTGCCTGAGAACTGGCGGAATGCTTGCATAGTGCCATTGTACAAAGGCAAAGGGGATAAGAGTGAGTGCTCAAATTACAGAGGCATAAGTTTGTTGAGTATTCCTGGGAAACTATATGGGATGATATTGACTGAGAGGGTGAAGGCATGTACAGAGCATCAGATTGTGGAAGAGCAGTGTGGTTTCAGAAGGGGTAGAGGATGTGTGGATCAGGTGTTTGCTTTCAAAAATGTATGTGAGAAATACTTAGAAGAGCAAATGGATTTGTATGTAGCATTTATGTATCTGGAGAAGGCATATGATAGAGTTGCTAGAGGTGCTCTGTCTAAGGTATTAAGAATATATGGTGTGGGAGGTAAGTTTTTAGAAGCAGTGAAAAGTTTTTATCGAGGATATAAGGCATGTGTACGTTATAGGAAGAGAGGGAAGTGGTTCTCAGTGAATGTTGGTTTGCGGCAGAGGTGCGTGATGTCTCCATGGTTGTTTAATTTGTTTATGGATGGGGTTGTTAAGGAGGTGAATGCAAAAGTTTTGGAAAGAGGGGCATGTATGCAGTCTGTTGTGGATGAGAGAGCTTGGGAAGTGAGTCAGTTGTTGTTCGCTGATCATACAGCGCTGGTGGCTGATTCGGTTGAGAGACTGCAGAAGCTGGTGACTGAGTTTGGTAAAGTGTATGAAAGAAAAAGCTGATAGTTAATGTGCATAACAGCAAGGGTATTAGTTACAGTAGGGTTGAGGGTCAAGTCAATTGGGAGGTAAGTTTGAATGGAGAAAAACTTGAGGAAGTGAAGTGTTTTAGATATCTGGGAGTGGATTTGGTAGGTGATGGAACCAAGGAAGCGGAAGTGAATCATAGAGTGGGGGAGGGGGATAAAGTTCTGGGGGCGTTGAAAAATGTGCGGAAGTCGAGAAAGTTATTTTGGAAAGCAAAAGTTGGTATGTTTGAAGGAATAGTGGTTCCAATAATGTTATATGGTTGCGAGACATGAGCTATAGATGGAGTTGGTGCGGAGGAGAGTGGATGTGCTGGAAATGAGATGTTTGAGGAAAATATGTATTGTGAGGTGGTTTGATCGAGTAAGTAATGAAAGGGTAAGAGATGTGTGGTAATAAAAAGAGTGTGGTTGAGAGAGCAGAAGAGGGTGTTTTGAAATGGTTTGGTCACATGGAGAGAATGCGTGAGGAAAGATTGACAAAGAGGATATATGTGTCAGAGGTGGAGGGAATGAGAAGTGGGGGACCAAATTGGAGGTGGAAAGATGGAGTGAAAACGATTTTGAGTGATCGGGGCCTTGAACATGCAGAAGGGTGAGAGGCGTGCAAGGAATAGAGTGAATTGGAACGATGTCGTATACCGGGGTCGACGTGATGTCAATGGATTGAACCAGGGTACGTGAAGCGTCTGGGGTAAACCATGGAAAGTTTTGTGAGGCACCGATGTGGAAAGGGAGCTGTGGTTTCGTCGCATTATACACAACAGCTAGAGACTGAGTGCGAACGAATGTGGCCTTTGTTGTCTTTTCCTAGCGCTACCTCGTGCACATGCGGGGGGAGGGGGTTTTCATTTCATGTGTGGTGAGTCGGCGACGGGAATGAATAAGGGCAGACAGTATGAATTAAGTACATGTGTATATATGTATATGTCTGTGTGTGTATATATATGTATACGTTGAGATGTTTTGATGTGTATATGTGCTGTATGTGGACGTGTATGTATATACATGTGTATGTGGGTAGGTTGGGTCATTCTTTCGTCTGTTTTCTTGCGCTACCTCGCTAACGTTGGAGACAGCGACAAAGTATAATAAATAAATAGAATAGATATATATGTTGAATGTGTTTGATGAAAGAGTGGCAGATATAGGGTGTTTTGGTCGAGGTAGTGTGCAAAGTGAGAGGGTTAGGGAGAGGTGCCTGAGGGTTGGCGGAATGCTTGCATAGTGCCATTGTACAAAGGGAAAGGGGATAAAGGTGAGTGCTCAAATTACAGAGGTATAAGTTTGTTGAGTATTCCTGGGAAATTATATGGGAGGGTATTGATTGAGAGGGTGAAGGCATGTACAGAGCATCAGATTGGGGAAGAGCAGTGTGGTTTCAGAAGTGGTAGAGGATGTGTAGATCAGGTGTTTGCTTTGAAGAATGTATGTGAGAAATACTTAGAAAAGCAAATGGATTTGTATGTAGCATTTATGGATCTGGAGAAGGCATATGATAGAGTTGATAGAGATGCTCTGTGGAAGGTATTAAGAATATATGGTGTGGGAGGCAAGTTGTTAGAAGCAGTGAAAAGTTTTTATCGAGGATGTAAGGCAAGTGTACGAGTAGGAAGAGAGGAAAGTAATTGGTTCAGTGAATGTCGGTTTGCGGCAGGGGTGCATGATGTCTCCATGGTTGTTTAATTTGTTTATGGATGGGGTTGTTAGGGAGTTGAATGCAAGAGTTTTGGAGAGAGGGGCAAGTATGCAGTCTGTTATGGATGAGAGAGCTTGGGAAGTGAGTCATTTGTTCGCTGATGATACAGCGCTGGTGGCTGATTCGGATGAGAAACTGCAGAAACTGGTGACTGAGTTTGGTATAGTGTGTGAAAGAAAGTTGAGAGTAAATGTGAGTAAGAGCAAGGTTATGAGGTAAAGTGGGGTTGTGGCACATGTAAATTATGAGGTATGTTTGAATTGGGAAAAACTGGAGGAAGTGAGGTATTTTAGAAAACTGGGAGTGAATTTGGCGGCGGATGGAACCATGGAATCGGAAGTGAGTCATAGGGTGGGGGAGGGGGCGAAAGTGCTTGGAGCGTTGAAAATTGTTTGGGTGGCGAGAACGTTATCTCCGAAAGCAAAAATGGGTATGCTTGAAGGAATAGTGGTTCCGACAATGTTGTATGGTTGCGAGGCGTGAGCTATGGATAGAGTTGTGCGCAGGAGGGTGGATGTGCTGGAAATGAGATGTTTGAGGACAATATGTGATGTGAGGTGGTTTGATCGAGTAAGTAATGTAAGGGTAAGAGAGATGTGTGGAAATAAAAAGAGTGTGGTTGAGAGAGCAGAAGAGGGTGTTTTGAAATGATTTGGTCACATGGAGAGAATGAGTGAGGAAAGATTGACCAAGAGGATATATGTGTCAGAGGTGGAGGGAACGAGGAGAAGTGGGAGACCAACTTGGAGGTGGAAGGATGGCGTGAAAAAGATTTTGAGTGATCGGGGCCTGAACATGCAGGAGGGTGAAAGGCGTGCAAGGAATAGAGTGAATTGGAACGATGTGGTATACCGGGGTCGACGTGCTGTCAGTGGATTGAACCAGGGCATGTGAAGCGTCTGGGGTAAACCATGGAAAGTTGTGTGGGGCCTGGATGTGGAAAGGGAGCTGTGGTTTCGGTGCATTTTTACATGACAGCTAGAGACTGAGTGTGAACGAATGGGGCCTTTGGTGTCTTTTCCTAGCGCTACCTCGCACACAAGATGGGGGAGGGGGTAGTTATTCCATGTGTGGCGGGGTGGCGATGGGAACAAATAAAGGCAGACAGTATGAATTATGTACATGCGTATATATATATATATATATATATATATATATATATATATATATATATATATATATATATATATATATATATATATATATGTCTGTGTGTGTATATATATGTGTACATTGAGATGTATAGGTATGTATATTTGCGTGTGTGGACGTGTATGTATATACATGTGTATGTGGGCGGGTTGGGCCATTCTTTCGTCTGTTTCCTTGCGTTACCTCGCTAACGCGGGAGACAGCGACAAAGCAAAATAAAAATAGATAATAGATATATATATATATATATATATATATATATATATATATATATATATATATATATATATATATATATATATATATATATATATTCTCTAGCCTTTGCCAGGTATGTATTTTACCGACCAACCAATTGGGGTGGATGAACAGCTGGGTTGAGTGTGGAACAGCTGCCGCAACCAGGATTCGAACCTATGTGCTCGACCCTGGTCGGCCAGTGAATGCGCCAAGGTCAGGAACTGGAGTATTAATTTATATTTCTTCTCTGGTTTATCTTTCTCTTGTTTTAATCAAGAGCGTTGTTTTTTATATACTTCGTTTTCATTACTTTCTCATTCCTTATTTATATAATCTCAGCTACTTTTGAAAGGCATAGTTTTGTGTATCGTTTAAAGTGGATGGGAGACAATTCTGTTTTTCTGTTTTCTCTAACTCTCCTCTCCTAGTCTCTCTTAACTATTCACTTCCCAATATTTTAATTTTTATCGTTATTAGCTTGTTTTACCACTGTTCAGTTTCTGTTGTTAATGGTTCGTCACCCTGTTGTTCAGTGCATGTTGCTAACCGTTCGTCACCCAGTTTTCTAGGTTCCGTTGTTGATTGTTCGTTTCCCTGTACTTCATCATTGTTGTCAGTTCCTTCGGCTAAATTCAATTTCTAGTGTTAACTTTGTTTTTCCATAGTTCTGTTGTCACGCTCTGTTGTCAACTATTCTTTATCCCGTAGTTCAGTTCTTATTGTTACCTGTCTTTCTCCCCTCAGTCCATTTTCTCATTTTAACTATACTTTACCTAATAGTTCAATCTTTATTGTTAGCTGTTCTCTACCCTATAGTTTACTTTCTATTGTTAACTGTTCTTTACCCCATACTTCAAATTATACTGCTAACTGTTCGTTACTGTACAGAAGTTTATTTTACTGACCCACTGTAGGGCAGTTCTGTTGAATTGTTACTTACCCACCACACAAGTCTGTGTACTTCCCCGCCACACAAGTCTGTGTGCTTACCCACCACACAAGTCTGTGTGCTTACCCGCCACACAAGTCTGTGTACTTACCCGCCACACAGGTCTGTGTACTTACCCGCCACACAGGTCTGTGTACTTACCCGCCACACAGGTCTGTGTGCTTACCCACCACACAAGTCTGTGTGCTTACCCACCACACAAGTCTCTATGCTTAACAGTCCCAAAGGTCTGTATACTAACCCGCCACTCAGTCTTATATATTTAGAATGAGAGATAAAAGTAGAGGAGACGAGGTCTGAGGATGAGGGTAGCAGGGGCAAGACCTGATACAAGCGAGGGACGGGACGAAACATTGCAAGGATGGGGATGAGAGTGGCTGGGAGGAGGCCTACAAGCAGTATGGGCTGAAACTAAGTGGGGGAACAGTATGAGAGTGCAGAGGGAGTGAAAGTGGCATAACGAAAGGCAGAGAGTGAAGTGCATGATGGATTAAGAGTAGTGAAGATTGAATCAGAACAGCAGGGATGGGGTCCATTTCCTTCTCACAAGTGACTTACATGATCAGAAACTACACTCGTCTTGACGATGAACTCTGAGAAACCCCTCTGCTTACCCTCGTCCATCTTGATAACACATCCCAGACGTGTCCTCTACTCGCTCCCAGTTATGTACCTCTCAAATACTTTGACTAATTCTCTCCTGAAAACGGCCGGAAATATCTAATTAAAGAAAGTATCAAAAGCTTTCTGGCAGACCAACAGTACAGATTACGCTCACCCACCTTTTCCTATAATGTTACTTGGTCAGTGTACGGGTACAGTTACTAGGTCAATTGATGTTATTCTAAGATCTGAATTTCCTCTGATTTGCACAAATCGTATGGGCTAAAATCTGTTTACTCTCATTTTCTCCAGCAGGTCATAGCTGATGCCTTACCTACGTAAAGACTGATGCACCATTTGCACTCCTCCAATATGTTGGTATTAAACATTCCATGAACGGTACTATATCCTTATCAATACCCCTAATGGCCTGTCCAAGGCTTCTGTATACTTTGACAGTGAGATACCGCAAGCCATGTGTGGGTCCAGCCCCTGTAAGAGTATCCCCATGTTCTACATATTGATGTTTGATTTCCAGGGTATTAAGACCTTCCCAGTCCTGTCATATTAGGGATTTCAAGACTTTTGTTGTAAATATACTTTGAAACACATCATTTAACTCCTCACATATTCTAGCCTCTCCGTAACTTTGAAACACATCATTTAACTCCTCACATATTCTAGCCTCTCCGTAACTTTGAAACACAGCATTTAACTCCTCACATATTCTAGCCTCTCCATAACTTTTCCCTCTGAGTTTACCACTAAACCGATAAGTCAGTCTAGAGTGATATTTTGTCTTTCATATATTTTCGGACTTCTGTGGACGATATCCTCATTTCCTTTGACCTCCTTCAGAATGTAATTATATGTCTAATATTACTAGACTGAATGTCTATTGTCGCCTCCTTACCTATTAAGTTATAGATCTCATGGCTATGTTCTTCATGAAAGGTTTGTGTTTTAAGAACATTAATGAGAGCAATAGGAAGCCACCCAGAGAGGACAAGTGGTAACGTAAGGTCCCTTCTCCTCAGACGTGTGGGTGGAGCGCGTCAGGCCAGTCCTCGCAAGGAATTGGAACTTCCAGATCCTCAAGGATAAGCTTTGGCTATACAGGTGGGTGTCCCAGCTGCTGACTGTACAGGTAAGTATATATATATATATATATATATATATATATATATATATATATATATATATATATATATATATATATATATATATATATATATATATATATATATATATATATATATATATATATATATATATATATATAAGTTGCAAGACGTGAAGAAAAGGGCAAATGAGAGTTGGGGTGAGAGAGCATCATTAAATTTTAGGGAGAAAAAAGTGATGTTTTGGAAGTAAGTAAGTAAAGTGCGTAAGACAAGAGAACAAATGGGAACATCGTTGGAAGGGGCAAATGGGGAGGTAATAACAAGTAGTGATGAAGAGAAAAGGAGATGGAGTGAACATTTTGAAGGTTTGTTGAATATGTTTGATGATGAAGTGGCAGATATAGGGTGTTTTGGTCAGGGTTGTGAGCGAAGTGAGAGGGTCAGGGAGAATGATTTGGTGAAACATGAAGAGGCAGTGAAAGCTTTGTGGAAGATGAAAACCGGCAAGCAGCGGGTTTGGATGGTATTACAGTGGAATTTATATAGAGACATGTGGTGACTGTGCTGTTGTATTGGTTGGTAAGGATATTCAATGTATGTATGGATCATTGTGACGTGCCTGAGGATTGATGGAATGAATGCATAGTGCCATTGTACAGAGGCAAAAGGGATAAAGGTAAGTGTTCACATTACAAAAGCATAAGTATGTTGAGTATTCCTGGGGAATTATACGGGAGGGTATTGATTGAGAGGGTGAAGGCATGTACAGAGCATCAGACCTGGGAAGAGCATTGTGGTTTCAGAAGTGGTAGAGGATGTGTGAATCAGGTGTTTGCTCTGAAGAATGTTTGTGAGAAATACTGAGAAAAACAGATGATTTGTATGTAGCATTTATGGATCTGGAGAAGGCAAATGAAACAGAGGGTATAGATGCTCTGTGGAAGGTTTTAAGAGTATATGGTTTGGAAGGTAAGTTGCTAGAAGCAGTGAAATTTTTTTTTTTCCGAGGATGTAAGGCATTTGCACGTGTAGGAAGAGAAGAAAGTGATTGGTTCAGATTGAATGTCTGTTTGCGGCAGGGTGCATGATGTCTCCATGGTTGTTTAATCTGTTTATGGATGGGGTGGTTAAGGAGTGAATGCAAAAGTTTTGGAGAGAGGGACAAGTATGCAGTCTGATAGTTGTTCGCTGATGATATATCGCTGGTGGCTTATTTGGGTGAGAAACTGCAGCAGTTGGTGACTGAGTTTGGTAAACTGGGTGAAAGAAGAAAGTTGAGAGCAAATGTGAATAAGAGCAAGGTTATTAGGGTCAGTAGGGTTGAGGGACAAGCTAATTGGGAGGTAAGTTTAAATGGAGAAAACAGGAGGAAGTGAAGTGTGTTAGATATTTGGAAGTGGATTTAGCAGCGGATGGAACCGTGTAAGCGGAAGTGAGTCACAGGGTGGGGGAGGGAGCGAAGGTTCTGGAAGCGTTGAAGAATATGTGGAAGGCGAGAACGTCATCTCGGATACCAAAATGTTTGAAGGAATATTGGTTCCAACAATGGCATATGGTTCCGAGTCATGAGCTATAGATATTAATGTGCGGAGGAGGGTGGATGTCTCGGAAATGAAATTTTGAGGACAACAAAAACACACAAAACACCCTATATCTGCCGCTCTATCATCAAACACATTCAACAAACCTTGAAAATACTCACTCGATCTCCTTATCACATCACCACTACTTGTTATAACCTTCCCATTAGCCCCTTCACCGATCTTGTCTTACGCACCTTATTTACCTCCTTCCAAAACATCTTTTTATTCTCCCTAAAATTTAGTGATACTCTCTAACCCCAACTCTCATTTGCCCTCCTTTCACCTCTGGCAACTTTCCCTTGACCTCTTGCCTCTTTCTTTTATACATCTCCCAGTCATTTGTACTATTCCCTGCAAAATTCGTCCAATGCCTCTCTCTTCTCTTTTACTAATAATCTTACTTCTCTTTTACAAATAATCTTACTTCTTCATCCCACCACTCATTACCCTATCTAATCTGCCCACCTCCACACTTCTGATGCCACAAGCATCTTTAGTGCAAGCCATCGGTGCGTCTCTAAATACATCCCATTCCTCCCCCACTTCCCTTACGTTCTTTGCTCTCACCTTTATCCATTTTGCACTCAGACTCTCCTGGTACATCCTCACACAAGTCTCCATTCCAAGCTCACTTACTCTCACCACTCTCTTCACCTCAACATTCTCTCTTCTTTTATGATCAAATATCCCTCCAGTTGCACCTCTCGGGCCATTAATAAATACGTAATCCAATAACGCTCTCTGGCCATCTCTCCTACTTACATACGTATACTTATATATAACTCTCTTTTTAAACCAGGTATTCCGAATCACCAGTTCTTCTTCAGCACACAATCTACAAGCTCTTCACCGTTTCCATTTGCAACATTGAACACCCCATGTACACCAATTATTCCATAAACTGCCACATGACTCACCTTTGCATTCAAATCACCCATCACTATAACCCGGTCTCGTGCATCAAAACTGTTAACACCCTCACTCAACTACGCCTAAAACACTTCCCTCTCATGATCTTTCATCTCATACCCAGATGCATAGGCACCAATAATCACCCGTCTCTCTCCATCCGCTTTCAGTTTTACTCATTTCAATCTAGCGTTTACTTTTTTACACTCTATCACATACTTGCACAACTCCTATTTCAGGAGTAGTGCTACTCCTTCCTTTGCTCTTGTCCCCTCACCAACCCTTGATCTTACTCCCAAAACATTCCCAAACCACTCCTCTTCTTTAACCTTGAGCTTCATTTACCTCAAAGGCAATATATATATATATATATATATATATATATATATATATATATATATATATATATATTCTTTCTTTCTTTCAAACTATTCGCCATTTCCCGCATTAGCGAGGTAGCGTTAAGAACAGAGGACTGGGCCTTTGAGGGAATACCCTCACCTGGCCCAATTCTCTGTTCCTTCTTTTGGAAAAAAAAAAAAAAAAAAAAAAAACGAGAGGGGAGGATTTCCAGCCCCCCGCTCCCTCCCCTTTTAGTCGCCTTCTACGACACGCAGGGAATACGTGGGAAGTATTCTTAATCCCCTATCCCCAGGGATATATATATATATATATATATATATATATATATATATATATATATATATATATATATATATATATATATATATATATATATATATATATATATATATATATATATATATATATATATATATATATATATATATATATATATATATATATATATATATATATATATATAATTGACAGGTTATTAGGTACAGTAGGGTTGAGGGTCAGTTCAATTGGGAGGTGAGTTTGAATGGAGAAAAACTGGAGGAAGTGAAGTGTTTTAGATATCTGGGAGTGGATCTGGCAGCGGATGGAACCATGGAAGCGGAAGTGGATCATAGGGTGGGGGAGGGGGCGAAAATTCTGGGGGCCTTGAAGAATGTGTGGAAGTCGAGAACATTATCTCGGAAAGCAAAAATGGGTATGTTTGAAGGAATAGTGGTTCCAACAATGTTGTATGGTTGCGAGGCGTGGGCTATGGATAGAGTTGTGCGCAGGAGGATGGATGTGCTGGAAATGGGATGTTTGAGGACAATGTGTGGTGTGAGGTGGTTTGATCGAGTGAGTAACGTAAGGGTAAGAGAGATGTGTGGAAATAAAAAGAGCGTGGTTGAGAGAGCAGAAGAGGGTGTTTTGAAGTGGTTTGGGCACATGGAGAGGATGAGTGAGGAAAGATTGACCAAGAGGATATATGTGTCGGAGGTGGAGGGAACAAGGAGAAGAGGGAGACCAAATTGGAGGTGGAAAGATGGAGTGAAAAAGATTTTGTGTGATCGGGGCCTGAACATGCAGGAGGGTGAAAGGAGGGCAAGGAATAGAGTGAATTGGATCGATGTGGTATACCGGGGCTGACGTGCTGTCAGTGGATTGAATCAAGGCATGTGAAGCGTCTTGGGTAAACCATGGAAAGCTGTGTAGGTATGTATATTTGCGTGTGTGGACGTGTGTATATACATGTGTATGGGGGGGGGGGTTGGGCCAATTCTTTCGTCTGTTTCCTTGCGCTACCTCGCAAACGCGGGAGACAGCGACAAAGTATAAAAAAAAAGAAAAAAAAAAAATATATATATATATATATATATATATATATATATATATATATATATATCTATATATATATATATATATATATATATATATATATATATATATATATATATATATATATATATATATGTGTGTGTGTGTGTGTATAGATATGACGTTCTGCACATACCTTCACCCTCTCTATCAATACCCTACCATATAATTTCCCAGAAATACTCAACAAACTTATACCTCTGTAATTTGAACACTCACCTTTATCTCCTTTGCCTTTGTAAAATGCCATTATGCATGCATTCCGCCAATCCTCAGGCACTTCACCATGAGCCACACATATATTGAATATCCTGACCAACCAGTGAACAACACAGTCACCCCCTTTTTTAATAAATTCCACTGCAATACCATCCAAACTCGCCGCCTTGCCGGCTTTCATCTTCCGCAAAGCTTTCACTACCTCTTCTCTGTTTACCAAATAATTCTCCCTGACCCTCTCACTCCGCACATCACCTTGACCAAAACACCATATGTCTGCCACTCTATCAGCTAACACATTCAAGAAACCTTCAAAATACTCACTCCATCTCCTTCTTACATCACCATTGCTTGTTATTACCTCCCCATTGGTCCCCTTAACTGATGTTCTCATTCGTTCTCTTGTCATACGCACTTTATTTACCTCCCTCAAAAACATTTTTTTATTCTCCCTAAAATTTAATGATACTCACTCATCCCAACTTTCATTTGCCCTCTTTTTCCTCTCTTGCACCTTTCTCTTGACTTCCTGCCTATTTCTTTTATACATCTCCCAGTCATGTACACTATTTCCCTGCAAACATCTTCCACATACCTCTGTCTTCTCTTTCACTAATAGTCTTACTTCATCCCACCACTCACTACCCTTTCTAATCTGCCCACATCCAACGCTTCTAATGCCACAAGTATATTTTGCGCAAGCCATCACTGCTTGCGTAAATACATCCCATTCGTCCCCCACTCCCATTACGTCCTTTGTTCTCACGTTTTTCCATTCTACACTCAGTTTTTTTGGTACTTCCTCACACAAGTCTCCTTCCCAAGCTCTCTTACTCTCACCACTCTCTTCACCCCAACATTCTCTCTTCTTTTCTGAAAACCTCCACACATCTTCACCTTTGCCTCCGTAAGATTATAATCAGGCATCCCTCCAGTTGCACCTCTCAGCACATTAACATCGAAAAGTCTCTCTTTCACGCGCCTATCAATTAACACGTTATCCAATAACGCTCTCTGGCTATCTATCCTACTTACATACGTATAGTTATATATATCTCTCTTTTTAAACCTGGTATTCCCAATCACCAACCTCTTTTTCTGCACACAAATCTACAAGCTCATCACCATTTCCTTTTACAACACTTGGTAATAGCAGTGTGGTTTCAGAAGTGGTAGAGGATGTGTGGATTAGGTGTTTGCTTTGAAGAATATATGTGAGAAATAATTAGAAAAACAAATGGATTTGTATGTAGCATTTGTGGATCTGGAGAAGTCATATGATAGAGTTGATAAAGATGCTCTGTGGAAGGTATTAAGAGTATATGGTGTGGGAGGCAGGCTGCTGGAAGCAGTGAAAACTTTTTATCAAGGATATAAGGCATGTGTACGAATAGGAAGAGAGGTAAGTGATTGTTTCTCAGTGAATGTAGGTTTCTGGCAGGGATGCGTGATGTCTCCATGGTTGTTTAATTTGTATGTGGATGGGGTTGTTATGAAGGTGAATACAAGAGTTTTGGAGAGAGGGGCAAGTATGCAGTCTCTTGTGGAGAGAGCTTGGGAAGTGAGTCAGTTGTTGTTCGCTGATGATACTGCACTGGTGGCTGATTCGGAGAGAAACTGCAGAAGCTGGTGACTGAGTGTGGTAAAGTGTGTGAACAAGAAAGCTGAGAGTAAATGTGAATAAGAGCAAGGTTATCAGGTACAGTAGGGTTAAGGGACAAGTAAATTTGAAGTAAGTTTGAATGGAGAAAAACTGGTGGAAGTGAAGTGTTTTAGATATCTGGGAGAGGATTTGGCAGCGGATGGAACCATGGAAGCGGAAGTGAGTCAGTGGGTGGGGGAGGGGGCGAAGGTTCTGGGAGCGTTGAAGATTGTGTGAAAGGCCAGAACATTACCTCGGAAAGCAAAAATGTGTATGTTTGAAGGAATAGTGGTGCCAACAATGTTATATGGTTGCGAGGCGTTGGCTATAGATAGAGTTGCTGTGGAGGAGGGTGGATGTATTGGAAAAGAGATGTTTGAGACAATATGTGGCGTGAGGTGGTTTGATCTCTAACCCTTTTATTACTTACTTCGATCAAACCTACTCACACCACATGCATTTCATTTCCAACGACATCCACCCTCCTCTGTACAACCCTATCTATAGCCCATGCCTCGCAACCATATAACACTGATGGAACCACTATTCTTACAAACATAACCATTTTTGCTCTCAAAGATAACGTTATGGCCTTCCACGCATTCTTCGACGCCCCCAGAACCTCCCTCACCCTGTGACTTACTTCTGCTTCCATGGTTCCATCCGCTGCTAAGCCCATTCCCAGATATCTAAAACACGTCACTTCCTCCCGAATTGCTCCATTCAAACTTACCTCCCAATCAACTTGTCCCTCAACCCTACTGAACCTAATAACCTTGCTCTTATTCATATTTACTCTCAAGTCTCTCCTTTCACACACTTTACCAAGCTTAGTCACCAACCTCTGCAGTTTCTCACCTGAATCAGCTTCCAGTGACGTATCATCAGCGAACAACAAATGATCATTTCCCAGGCCCTTTCGTCTACAACAGGCTGCATACTTGCCCCTCTCTCCAAAACACTTGCATTCACCTCCCTAACCACCCCATCCATAAAGAAATGGAACAACCATGGGGACATCACACACCCTGCCGCAAACAGCCATTCACTGGAAACCAATCACTCTCTTCTCTTCCTACTCGTACACATGCCTTACATCTTGGTAAAAACCTCTCACGCTTCTAACAACTTAGCTTCCACACAGTTGTCTTACAACCTTCCACAAGGCATATCTCTCAACCCTATCATGTGCTTTTTCCAGATCCATAAATGCTACATACAAATCCATCTGTTTTTCCAAGTATTTCTCACGTACATTCTTCAAAACAAACACCTGATCCACACATCCACTACCACTTCTTAAACTACACAGCTCCTCCCCAGTCTGATGCCTTTACCCTCTCAATCAATACCCTCCTCTATAGTTTCCCAGGAATACTCTGCAGCTCGAACACTCACCCTTATACCCTTTCCCTTTAAACAATGGCACCATACATGCATTCTACCAATCCTCAGACACTTCACTATGATCCATACATCCACTGAACATCCCCACCAACCAATCAACAACACAGTCGCCCCTATCTTTTTTATAAATTCCACTGCAGTACTATTCAAACCCGCCGCCTTGCCGGCTTTCATCTTCGCAAAGGTTTTACTACCTCTTCTCTGTCTATTAATCCATTCTCCCTGACCCTCTCACTTCGCACATCACCCAGACCAAAACACCTTATATCTGCTATTCTATCATCAAACACATTCAGTAAACCTTCAAAATATTCGCTCCATCTCCTAACTTCATCACTCCTTTTTATTACCTTCCCAGTTGCCCCCTTCACCGATGTTCATTTGTTCATTTGACTTACACCCGTTATTTACCTTTTTCCAAAACATCTTTTTATTCTCCCTAAAATCTATTGATACTCTCTCACTCCAACTCTTATTTGGCCTTTTTTCACGCTTTGCACCTTTCTCTTGACCTCCTGCTGCTTTCTTTTATACATCTCCCAGTTATTTGCACTACATCCCTGCAGAAATCGTCGAAACGTCTCTCTTCTCATTAACTAACAACCTTACTTCTTCATCCCTACCACTCACTACCCTTTCTAATCTTCCCACCTCCCATCTTTCTAATGCTGCATGCATCTTTTGCGCAAGCCATCACTGCTTCTCCAAATGCATCCCATTCCTCCCCCACTCCCCTCACATCATTTGCTCTCACCTTTTGCCATTCTACACTCAATCTCTCTTGGTACTTCCTCACACAAGTCTCCTTTCGAAGCTCACTGACTCTCACCACTCTCTTCTCCCCAACATTCTCTCTTCTATTGTGGAAACCTGTACAATTCTTCACCTTTGCCTCCATAAGATAGTGATCATGATGAAGTGCCTGAGGATTGGCGGAATGCATGCATAATGCCATTGTACAAAGGCAAAGGGGATAAAGGTGAGTGTTCAAACCACAGAGGCATATGTTTGTGGAGTATTCCTGAGAAATTATATGGGAGGGTATTGACTGATTGTGGAAGGTATTAAGAGTATATGGACATAGGGACAGAATGAGTGAGGAAAGCTTGACGAAAAGGATATATGTGTCATAGGTGGAGGGAAGAAGAAGCGGGAGACCAAATTGGAGGTGGAAGGATGGAGTGAAAAAGATTTTGAGCGATCGGGGCTTGAGCATATAAGAATGTGAGAAGCGTGCAAGAAATAGAGTGAATTGGAACGATGTGATATACCGGGGTCGACGTGCTATCAATGGACTGAATCAGGGCATCTGAAACGTCTGGATGATTCATGGAAAGGTCTATGGGGTCTGGATGTGGATAGGGAGCTTTGGTTTCTTCACATGAAAGCTAGAATTCATGAAAAAGGTAATTTTTGATACCGAGGAAATAACCTTAAAGAAATTAATGAATGTATACAAGACATTGCCAATGAATTCCAGCTGGGGCAGGGAACCTGAATGTCAGCGATTATCGTCCAATTACAAGGCCTTTTGGATTTGTTAATTCTTGCATACCATTTTCACTTTTGTTTCGTATTAGCAAAACAGTCAAGAGAATGATCGATGGCAGATCTCCTGTTGTCTCGGTCTTCAGCTGTAATTTGTGCACGTCCTTACAAAAATGAGAACAGATGATACCCTTTACCTGCAGATGGCATCATCTGTGCTTCACCTACGACCACCAGCGGCACTTGATCAGCACCTACGTGGACGGACGACTCAACAATCACCAGGAGTATGACGTCGGCCGACACATGTCTGGGGACAGGGCCAAGCTGGGCCAAGGCTTAAGGATACAGCGCAGCTTCAGCGGTGACCTCACGCAGGTAAGGTTCGTCAGTGGTGACCTCACGCAGGTAAGGTTCGTCAGTGGTGACCTCATACAGGTAAGATTCGTCAGTGGTGACCTCTCACGCAGGTAAGGTTCGTCAGTGGTGACCTCACACAGGTAAGGTTCGTCAGTGGTGACCTTGCACAGATAAGGTTTGTCAGTGGTGACCTCTCACGCAGGTAAGGTTCGTCAGTGGTGACCTCACTCAGATAAGGTTCGTCAGTGGTGACCTCTCACGCAGGTAAGGTTCGTCAGTGGTGACCTCTCACGCAGGTAAGGTGCGTCAGTGGTGACCTCACGCAGGCAAGGTTCATCTGTTGTGACCTGTCACACAGGTTAAGGTTCGTCAGTGGTTGACCTCTCACACAGGTAAAGTACGTCAGTGGTGACCTCACGCAGCTAAGAATCGTCAGTGGTGACCTTATACTGGCAAAGATCGTCATTGGTGACCTCACGAAGGTCAAACAAATAGCTAATGAAAAATTAATGGCACGTGTGCGTGAGTCGTACAGTTAGGGTTGTAACTGGTTCGTCACATTTGACACCTTATGATGTTAGGGTTGTGACTGGTTCGTCACCTTTGACACTTTATAATGTTAGGGTTGTGACTGCTTCGTTAAATTTGACACCTTATGATGTTAGAGTTGTGACTGGTTCGTCACATTTGACGCCTTATGATGTTAGGGTTGTGACTGGTTCGTCACCTTTGACACTTTATAATGTTAGGGTTGTAACTGGTTCGTCACATTTGACACTTTATAATGTTAGGGTTGTGACTGGTTCGTCACATTTGACACTTTATAATGTTAGGGTTGTGACTGGTTCGTTAGATTTGACACCTTATGATGTTAGGGTTGTAACTGGTTCGTCACATTTGACACTTTATAATGTTAGGGTTGTGACTGGTTCGTTAGATTTGACACCTTATGATGTTAGAGTTGTGACTGGTTCTCACATTTGACACTTTATAATGTTAGGGTTGTGACTGGTTCGTTAGATTTGACACCTTATGATGTTAGAGTTGTGACTGGTTTTCACATTTGACACCTTATGATGTTAGAGTTGTGACTGGTTTTCACATTTGACACCTTATGATGTTAGGGTTCTGACTGGTTCGTCACATTTGACACCTTATGATGTTAGGGTTGTGACTGGCTCATTACATTTAACACATTACAATGTTATGCTTGTGATTGGTTCGGTACATTTGACACCTTTTCAGATATATCAATCTTGAAACATGTATATCTGATTTACCTGAGGATCTCACATTTGAGACTCTCCACTGTAAGTCTTATCATATCATGGATGATCTAAAAACAAACAAATGAATAAGTTTAAGGTAAGAAGGACCTGTAATGTTAAGATATCATTAGGTTGAGATGCCAGAGCCTCTGAGTTATCCCTGCAATATTTTTGCCTGTATTTAGTCTTATGTATATACGTGTGTTTACAGTAAGTTATCATCTTGTGGCCACTGTAGGTCAATGTGTGGGACACAGCGCTGGGCCAGGAGGAGATCCAGGCGATAGCCCAGTGCCGGAGTGACCCACAGGGAAACTACGTGTCTTGGGAGGTGGGCTGGACGCTGACCAACGTCACCAGCCGTGACGTACCCCTGGCTGACCTCTGTCGACAGAAGGTTGACCTGACATATTTCTGGTTCCCTTCCGCTCCGTACGACACGGCGCAGTACCTATGCCGAGCGCTGGGCACCCACCTGACCAGCACCTATGGCCGAATTGCTGGCCATACATAACGTATCGTCTGTGACCTTCACTAAGGAAGACAGTTGCTACTCGCACATCTGGGCAGCCATGAACGACATCGACGAGGAAGGAGTGTGGAAGATCGATGGCCTCACGGTGACTAGTGAGATCAGCTGGAAGCCTCAGGAACCTAACGGACTCCACTACGAGAACTGTGCCTCGGGGCGATGAAACAGGCATTGCAGATGTTGACTGCCATACAAACTTGAAATGTGTTGTGTGTCCTATGAATGACCAGACGAGATTCTCATTCCTTGGAACGTGTGAGACTGAACTGCGGAACGTCTACTTCACTGCCTTCCAGCACAACCCTAGTGAGGTGCTCTTCGTGGGCTACGGCGCCTACTACATCAAGAGACAGGAAGGGATATGGACATGGGTGAACGTCGTCAACAACCGCACGATCGCTCAGCTGGGGGAAAGTGTCCCAGACTTCCCGATGGGCCGGCGATGGTGGCACCTACAGGAGCCAGTCTGTGGCCAGAAACCAGGAGGACGGAGACTCTTACTGCTCTCGCCCTGTGGCACAGACCAGTTCACCTGTGACGACGCCACCTGCATCCCCCTAGACAACCGCTGCGACCTAAAGTACGACTGTCGGGACAACACGGACGAGCTAGAGTGTCACACGGTGGCCTTCCCAAGGGACTACCAGGACCATCTGCCACCTAGAGCCAGTGGGATCGACCAGAAGAGTTTACCTATAATTGTCACCATAAATATTGAGTCCTTATCTGTCCAGACTATGGAAATGACCATGGAGGTTTCCTACAGGCTGGAGTTGACGTGGTTGGATAACCGATTACAGTACCAGAACCTGAAGGTGGAGAACACGCTGAACATCCTGCCAGCCAGCACAGTGGACAGGCTATGGACGCCGCAGGTCGACTTCATCAACACCATCGGCAACCATCACACCCTCATGGATGTGGACACCATCATGTTGGTCACCCGGCTGGCCGACTCTATCGGGAGGAACATCACTGCTCCTGCTGAAGGTCAGTCTGTCTACGTCAGCTCAGAGCTGAGACAAATCTGCAGTTGAAGGTTTGGTCACATTAGGTTGGCTATACGGTGACACACGAAACGTAAGTAGTGGGAAGGAAGATTTCCCATCAGATCATACATATCAAACATCAGAATAATTCTTTATCTATCATTCAGTATATGAGATTAGCAAGAATATAATTCTTGATGGTTCCAATGAACTTCTAACAGATAACTCTCCTCTCTCTCTCTCTCTCTCTCTCTCTCTCTCTCTCTCTCTCTCTCTCTCTCTCTCTCAGTGAAGGTATTCTCTGGAGAGACGAACACCATGACGACCCGCAGGAAGTACGGGACGGTATTTATGTGTGACCTAGACCTGGCTCTCTACCCCTTCGACGCCCAGGAGTGCTTCATGCACCTCATGATCACCTCTGCTACCAAGTCCTTCCTGGAGTTCGACACCATCATGTCCTCAGTCAACAACACGGCCAGCAGCCTTCTCCTGGAGTATGTTGTAAGTACAGCAGGCTACAAAACCAACATCTCTCCTACACCTCTGTGAAAAGTCACTTTGACAAGGCTGTATCATTAAGAGTAAAGGTTCGTTAAAGAACTTGTCATTCTAAAGCAGTAGTCATATCCTTACCACAGGAAGTGACGAATCCTTTGAGCCACAGGAGCTCTTGAAAACAGTTCCTTGATAAAACTAAGACTCTCTCTTTGAAAGGGTTCCTTGGGAAGTCATGTGAAGCGTCTGGGGTAAACCATGGAAAGGTCTGTGGGGCCTGGATGTGGAAAGGGAGCTGTGGTTTCGGTGCATTATTACATGACAGCTAGAGACTGAGTGTGAATGAATGTGGCCTTTGTGTCATTCCCTGACACTACCTATCTGGAAGGAGACGGGGGATACTATTTCCTGTGTGGCAGGGTAGCGACAGGAATGGATGAAAGCAAGCAATATGAATGTGCACATGTGTATACATGTATATGTCTCCCGCGTTAGCGAGGTATCGCAAGTAAACAGACGAAAGAATGGCCCAACCCACCCACATACACATGTATATACATAAACGCCCACACACGCACATATACATACCTATACATTTCAACGTATACATACATATACATACACAGACTATACATATATATATATATATATATATATATATATATATATATATATATATATATATATATATATATATATATATATATATATATATATATATATATATATATACACATGTACATATTCATACATGCTGCCTTCATCGATTCCCGTCACCATCCCGCCATACAAGAAATGGTACCCCCCTCCCCCAGCGAGCGTGCGAGGTAGTGCTAGGAAAAGACAACAGAGGCCACATTCGTTCGCACTCACTCTCAAGCTGTCATGTGTAATGCGCCGAAACCACAGCTCCATTTCCACATCCAGGCCCCTCAAAACTTTCCATGGTTTACCCAAGACACTTCACATGCCCTGGTTCAATCCATTAACAGCACGTCGACCCCAGTATATCACATCGTTTCAACTCACTCTATTCCATGCAGGCCTTTCACCCTCCTGTATGTTCAGGCCCCGATCGCTCAAAATCTTTTTCGCTCCATCCTTCGACATCCAATTTGGTCTCCCTCTTCTCCTTCTTCCCTCCACCTCTGACACATATATCCTCTTTGTCAATCTTTCCTCATTCATTCTCTCCATGTAGCCAAACCATTTAAATACACCCTCTTCTGCTCTCTCAACCACACTCTTTTTATTACCACACATCTCTCTTACCCTTTCATTACTTACTCGATCAAACCACCTCACACCACATATTGTCCTCAAACATTTTCATTTCCAATGCATCCAGATTACTCTGCACAGCCCAATCTATAGCCCATGTCTCGCAAGCCATATAACATTGTTGGAACCACTATTCCTTCAAACATACCCAGTTTGCTCTCCAAGATAATGTTCCACCTTCCACACATTCTTCAACGCTACCAGAACCTTCGCTCCCTCCCCACCTTGTGACTCACTTCCGCTTCTATGGTTTCGTCCTCTGCTGAGTCCACTCCCAGCTATCTAAAACACTTCACTTCCACCAGTTTTTCTCCATTCAAACTTACCTCATCATCAATTTGTTCCTCAACCCTACTGAACCTGATAACCCTGCTCTTATTCACATCTACTCTCAGCTTTCTTCTTACCAAACTCAGTCGCCAACTTCTGCAGCTTCTCACCCGAATCAGCCACCAGCCCTGTATCATCAGCGAACAACAACTGACTTACAACTAAGCCTTCTCATCCACGACAGACTGCATTTTTGGCCGTCTCATCAAAACTCTTGCATTCACCTCCCTAACAACCCCATCCACAAACAAATTAAACAACCATGGAGACATCACGCACCCCTGACGCAAACCGACATTCACTGGGAACCAATCACTTTCCTCTCTTCCTACACGTACACATGCCTTGCATCCTCGATAAAAACTTTTCACTGCTTCTAACAACTTGCCTCCCACACCATATATTCTTAATACCTTCCACAGAGCATCTCTATCAACTCTATCATATGCCTTCTCCAGATCCATAAATGCTACATACAAATCCATTTGCTTTTCTAAGTATTTCTCACATACATTCTTCAAAGCAAACACCTGATCCACACATCCTCTACCACTTCTGAAACCACACTGCTCTTCCCCAATCTGATGCTCTGTACATGCCTTCACCCTCTCAATCAATACTCTCCCATATAATTTACCAGGAATACTCAACAAAATTATACCTCTGTAATTTGAGCACTCACTCTTATCCCCTTTGCCTTTGTACAGTGGCACTATGCATGCATTTTGCCAATCCTCAGGCACTTTACCATGAACGATACTTACAACGAATATTCTTATCAACCGGCCAACAACACAGTCACCACCTTTTTTAATAAATTCCACTGCAATACCATCCAAACCCGCCGCCTTGCCGGCTTTCATCTTCCGCAATGCTTTCAATGCCTCTTCTCTGTTTACCAAACCATTCTCCCTGACCCTCTCACTTCGCACACCACCTCGACCAAAACACCCTATATCTGCCACTCTATCATCAAGCACATTCAACAAACCTTCAAAATACTCACTACATCTCCTTCTCACATCACCAGTACTTGTTATCACTTCCCCACTAGCCCTCTTCACCGTTGTTCCTATTTGTTCTCTTGTCTTACGCACTTTATTTACCTCCTTCCAAAACATCTTTTTATTATCCCTGATATTTAATGATACTCTCTCACCCCAACTCTCATTTGCCCAATGCACATTTGTAACCTCAACATGCTTTGCAGAATTTCTATCATAATTGATCAATTTTTATCATGTTTGGCTTGGCTTGCGTCTTTCTGGAGTATCTGCAATGTAGTTCAAATCATCCATTCTCGTCTCAATAACCCAGGGACCATAAAACCTTGCTCTCAGAGGATTTCCTGTCTGAGGCAATGATACCAACACTCGATCATCTGGTTTGAGCTCTCTGCTTCTAGATTTTTGTCATACCATACTTTCATATCTTCTTGACACCCTTTCAGATTTCCTGCAGCAATCTGTCTAGTCCTACACAATCACTCTTCCCTAACCATTTCTCTTTCAACATTCTCAATGGACCTCTTATTTCATGCCCATACACTAACTCAGATGGACTAAAACCTGCAGACTCGCATACTGCATCTCTAATGGCAAACAATGCTAAAGGCAGACCCTCATCCCAGTCTACTGACAATTCCTCACAATACATTCTCAAAATATTTTTCAAAGTCTGATGGAATCTCTCCACAACTCCTTGGCTCTGTAGATGATAAACACTTGACATGTTATGTGTTATATGTAACCCCTTTAATATTTTCTTAAACATGTCTGAAGTGAAATTACTTCCCTGGTCTGACTGTATAACTTCAGGCATACCCACCCAGGAGAAACATATCGCTAACTCTCTTACAATAGTTTCAGAATGTATGCTACGTAATGGTCCTGCTTCTGGAAATCTGGTAGATGCACATATCGTTGTTAATGAATACTGATTTCCTTTACGTGTTTTAGTTAGAGGACCTCCACAATCAATTACAATCTTGCTAAAAGGCTTATAAAAAGCAGGAACTAGCTGCAATGGTGCTGGCTGTATAGTCTGGTTGCGTTACCTACTCTCTGACATAATTCACAAGTCTTACAATAATGGAATACATCTTTCTTCATATTTGGCCAATAAAGATGAGTTGATAATCAGTCATTTATCTTCCTAACTCCCAAATGTCAGACGAAACAAGAGCTATCAGATGGAGCAATAACATGTACATTACATTTCTTTGGAAGAACAATCTGCTTTCTGACCTCCCAGTGATCAGATGCTGGAACATAAACAGGCCTCAATTTTCTTATTACACACCATTTTGTACATAAAATCCAACTGTCACATCATTCTCATTCCCATTTCTAGTAGCTTCACTCCAACATTCAAACTCTTATCACCCTTCTGTAACTTTATCAATTCTTCTTTGTCCACATCAAAATCTGGAAATACATCAATTTTAATTCCACCGTTCTCTTCTCATTTCCAAATTCTTCTGAACAATCTCTAGTTACATTTTCTGCATTAAATAACTCATCTAAATCATAATCAACTTTTCCTATCTTTAACATCGACCTGGTCATAACACAAGCTGGATAAACCATTTCACTACACTGTACATTACCATCAGTCTGTTTCTCTACAGTTTTATCCGTCATGTGGTTCACATCTACAACGGTCTGTACATCAAATGGATTACTGCTCATAATGGGCTCTCGGGACTGATTTGTTTGTCAAATCATTCCTAATAGCATGTGTACTCCAGCAATAGGAAAAACCTCACATATCCCAACCTTTACACGGCCACTCACAAATCCACTCTCAAGATAATGCAATGGGATAGGCTTGCCTAACCATAACCCTCTTACATTATCTATTCCTCAGAGTAAGACTCTTTTGTTCACTCTAATACATATTTCAGAATTAAACTCTGACTTGCCCCAGTATCTCTCAATATCAAAATTTTCTCCTCAGGACTACCTTTAATTCCAACCTTTCCTTCAGTAATATATGGCTCATAATTTGCACACTTTGGTTTACCTACATTGTACTCATTACTTCTTACCTCACTAATATCATGTTTTTGCTTCCAAGCAACATTTAATCCTATAGTCTTTGGTAATTTTTGACACTGATATTTACCATGACCAAATTCTCCACATTCCAAACATCTCATTGATGGTCCCTCTCCTGTCTACTAACATAAGGGCTATGACTAAACTGAGGTCTTGAATACCTGTATTGTGTATGTGTTTGGAATCTATTTCCTACATTTTTTGCGAACCTTCCACAAAATAATGTTGACTAGGCTATTGAACGTTTGAATAATGTGGACATTTATAAGGTTTGTCCTAATTCTGTCTATTACTCTGTCTTATCATACATTGTTTCAGTTCTTTCTTACAATATTTCTTAGCTATTTCTAACTGGTCAGCCATCCTGGCTGCTTCCGTCACATTTTTCACTCCACTCTTGCATATTTCATAATATATCTCAGGTTATAAGCCACTTTTGAACTGTTCTAACAGGACTAGTTGTATCTGCTCCTCCATTCTCTCTACTTTTTCCGATTCACACCACCTGTCAAATGTCATTCCACACTCTCAAGCTATCTCCAGATGAGTTCGTCCGCTAATTTTCTTGGCGTTCCTAAGCCTCTCCTGTATGCTTCTGCGTCCAATTCCACACCTTATAATCTACTGATTCCATCAGAATATGACTTGCATACGCCTCTCTAGACGTACCCTTAAATCTACTCAGCACCAACATGGCCCAGTCAATTTCATCCTATCTTTGATAGCTGGAAGTTTTTCAAGTTGAATAAAGAAGTCCTCAGCTTCTTTTATAAACTCAGGTAACTGACTTGCTCTATCATCTTTATCTCCAATTCTTCTTGTACCTGTTCCCTCTATACCTAATTGTCTGATTTATCAGCCTGATTTCTCTCTTTCTGCTTCTGCAAGTATTCTCTTTTTTCTGCCTCTAGTTGCACTTTCTTAAGTTCAAATTCTAATTTTAATCTCTCTATTGCCATTTTTCTCACTTGTCTGTCCCTCACTTTTATCAGCATCTTGACGCTCCTTCAATATTGATAAGGACCCCAACTGATCAATTGATTCTCTCTGCATGTCACTTTTGACATGTGTCATCAGAGAAATTCCATAATCAACTGCCACCTGGTTCAGTTCATCTTTATTACACTGGCACAGAAAATGTATATCCTGGGTTCCAATAAACTTCTTAACGTTATCTGCCATGTTTAAACACACTTTATTTAAAAGTATGAACACATACTTGTTTCGAGAAATCTTCTCTATGTATTTCAAGACAGAAGAGAAAGAATATTTCCCATGTATTCCCCGCGAGTCGTACAAGGCGACTAAAAGGGGTGGGAACAGGGAGCAGGACACCCCCACCTCCTTACATTTAAATTTCTAAAAGGGGAAACAGAAGAAACAATCAAGTGGGGAGTGCTTATCCTCCTCGAAGGCTCAGATTAGGGTGTCTAAATGTGTTTGGATGTAATCAAGATGAAAAGAAAGGAGAGATAGGTTCTATGTTTGAGGAAAGGAACCTGGATGTTTTGGCTATGAGTGAAACGCAGCTCAAGGGTAAAGCGGAAGAGTGGTTTGGGAATGTCTTGGGAGTAAAGTCAGGGGTTGGTGAGAGGACAAGAGCAAAGGAAGGAGTAGCACTACTCCTGAAACAGGAGTTGTGGGAGTATGTGATAGAGTGTAAGAAAGTAAACTCTAGATTGATATGGGTAAAACTGAAAGTGGATGGAGAGAGATATACATAAGTATACATATGTGAGTAGGAGGGATAGTCAAAGGGCGTTATTGGATTACGTGTTAACTGATAGGCGTGTAAGAAAGAGAGACTTTTAGATGTAAATGTTCTAAAAGGGGAATCCGGATGGATGACTGATCACTATCTTGTGGAAGCGAATGCGAAGATCATTAAAGGTTTTCAGAAAAAAGAGAGAATGTTGGAATGAAGAGAGTGGTGAGAGTTAGTGAGCTTGGAATGGAGTCTTGTGTAAGTACCAGGATGGAATGAGTGCACAGTGCCAAAAGGTGAGAGCAGATGACGTAAATGGAGTGGGGGAGGAATGGGATGTATCTAGGGAAGCAGTGATACCTTGCGCAAAAGATGCATGTACCATGAGAAAGGTGGGAAGTGGGCAGATTAGAAAGGGAACTGAATGGTTAGATGAAGAAGTTAGGTTGTTAGTCAAAGAGATGAGAGAGGCCTTTGGAAGATACTTCCAGGGAAGTAGTGCAAATTACTCGGAGATGTATAAAAGAAAGCCGCATGAAGTCAAGAGAAAAGTGCAACAGGTGAAAGAGAGGGCAAAGGAGAGTTGGGGTGAGAGTGAATCATTAAATTTCAGGGAGAATAAAGAGATATTTTGGAAGGAGGTAAATAACGTGCGTAAGACAAGAAAACAAATGGATTCTTCGGTAAAAGGAGCAAATGGGGAATTCATAACAAGTACTGATGAAGTGAGAAGGAGGTGGAGTGAGTAATTTGAAGTTTTGTTGAATGTGTTTGATGATAGATTGGCAGATATAGGGTGTTTTGTTCTGGGTGGTGTGCGAAGTGAGAGTGTCAGGGAGAATGGTATGATAAACAGAGAAGAGGTAATGACAGCTTTGCCGAAGATGAAAGCCTGCAAGGCAGCGGGTTTGTATGGTATTGCAGTGGAATTTATTAAAAAAGGGGGTGACTGTGTTGTTGATTGGTTGTTAAGGATATTCAATGTATATATGGATAATGGTGAAGTGCCTGAGGATTGGCGGAATGCATGCACAGTGCCATTGTACAAAAGGAAAGGATGTAAAGGTGAGTGTTCAAATTACAAAGGTATAAGTTTGTTTAGTATTCCAAGGAAATTATTTGGGAGGGTATTGATTGAGAAGGTAAAGGCATGTACAGAGCATCAGATTGGGGAAGAGCAGTGTGGTTTCAGAAGTGGTAGAGGATGTGTGGATCAGGTGTTTGCTTTGAAGAATGTATTTAAGAAATACTTAGAGAAAAGGCATAGGATAGTGTGGATAGAGATGCTTTGTGGAAGGTTTTAAGAGTATATGGTGTGGGAGATAAGTTGCTAGAAGCAGTGAAAAGTTTTTACCAAGGATATAAGGCATGATTACGAATACGAAGAGAGGAAAGTGATTGGTTCCCAGTGAATGTCGGTTTGCAGCAAGGATGCGTCATATCTCCATGATTGTTTGATTTTTTATTGGATGGGGTGGTTAGGGAGGTGAATGCAAGAGTTTTGGAGAGAGGGGCAAGTGTGCAGTCTCCTGTGGATGAGAGTTCTTGAGAAGTGAGTCAGTTGTTGTTCTCTGATGATACATCGCTGGTGGCTGATTCGGGTGAGAAACTACGGAAGTTGGTGACTGAGTTTGGTAAAGTATTTGCAAGTAGAAAGTTGAGGGTAAATGTGAATAAGTATAAGGTTGTTAGGTTCAGCAGCACAAGTTAACTGGGAGGTAAGTTTGAATGGAGGAAAACTGGAGGAAGTGAAGTGTTTCGGATATCTGGGAGTGGATTTGGCAGCGGGTGGAACTATGGAAGCGGAAGTGAGTCACGGGGCGAGGGAGGGGGAGAAGGTTCTAGGAGCGTTGAAGAATGTGTATAAGGCGAGAACGTTATTTCAGAGAGCAAAAATGGTTATGTTTGAAGGAATCGTGGTTCCAACAATGTTATATGGTTGCGAGGCATTGGCTATAGATAGGGTTGTGCGGAGGAGAGTGGATATGTTGGAAATGAAATGTTTGAGGGCAATATGCGGTGATTTGATCGAATAAGTGACGAAAGGGTAAGAGAAATGTGTAGAAATAGAGTGTGGTTGAAAGAGCAGAAGAGGGTGTGTTGAAATGGTTTGGACACATGGAGAGAATGAGTGAGGAAAGAGTGACAAAATGGATATATGTGTTAGAGGTGGAGGGAACAAGGAGAAGTGGGAGACCAAATTGGAGGTGGAAGTATGGAGTGAAAAAGATTCTGAGCGATCGGGGCCTGAACAAACACGAGGATGAAAGGCGTGCAAGGAATAGAGGAAATTGGAACGATGTGGTATATCTGGGTCGACGTGCCGTTAATGGATTGAACCAGGGCATGTAAAACATCTGGGGTAAACTATGGAAAAGTCTGTGGGGCCTGGATGTGGAAAGGGAGCTTTGGTTTCATTGCATTACACATGACAGCTAGAGACTGAGTGTAAACGAATGTGGCCATTTTTATCTATTCCTGGCACTACCTTGCTGATGGTGGTGGTGGTGGTGAGGGGGGGCGGGATACTGATTCATGTGTGGCGGGGTGGCGACAAGAATGGATGAAGGCAGCAAATGTGAATATGTATATGTGTATGTATGTATATGTCTGTGTATGTATATAGTTATTTGATTTGTTTATGGATGGGGTGGTTAGGGAGGTAAATGCAAGAGTTTTGGAGGGTGGGATAAGTCTATTGGGGATGAGAGGGCTTGGGAAGTGAGTCATTCATTGT